>NW_028295040.1:0-164000 GCF_964341445.2 Mesoplodon mirus
TCACAGTGCCCCATGACACTCGTCATCACAATTATCCATGGTTTTCTCATCAAAATGCTCCATGACCTTTGTCGTCACAATGCTCATTACACTTGTCATCAAAATGCTCCCTGACACTTGTTGTCTGTATGCTCCTTGAACCCTGTCATGACAAGGCTCCATTCCTTTTTCATCACAATGATCCATGTCCTTCTCATCACAGTGCTCCATGACACTTGTCATCACAATACTCCATGCACTTGTCAGCACAATGCTCCCTGACCCTTGTCATCTCAATGCTCCAAGCTATTGTCATCACAATGCACAATTACGTTTGTCATCAGAATCCTCCATGACACTTGGCATCACAATGCTCCATGCCATTGTCATCACAATTGGCGATTACATATGTCAACACAATGCTCCCTGACACCAGTCTTTTTTTTTTTTTTTTTTCCGTACACGGGCCTCTCACTGTTGTGGCCTCTCCCGTTGCGGAGCACAGGCTCCGGACGCGCAGGCCCAGCGGCCATGGCCCACGGGCCCAGCCGCTCCGCGGCATATGGGATCCTCCCAGACCGGGGCACGAACCTGTATCCCCTGCATCGGCAGGCGGACTCTCAACCACTGCGCCACCAGGGAGGCCCTGACACCAGTGTTCACAATAATGCATGACCTGGTCATCAAAATGCTCCATGCCCTTGTCACCACAATGCACCATTCCAACAGTCATCGCAATAATCCATGAAACTTATAAGACCAATGCTTGATGCCATTGTCATCACAATGCTCCATGACCCTTGTCATCACAAAGCTCCATGAACTTTTCATCACAATGCTCTTTGAACCTTGTCATCACAATTCTCTATGCCATTGTCATCACAATGCTCCATGACCCTTGTCATCACAATGCTCCATGTACTTGTCAGCACGATGCTCCATGACACATGTCATCACAATGCACCATGCACTTGTCATCACAGTGCTCCACAATCTTGTCATCACAATTATCCATAAACCTTGTCATCACAATGCTCCATGCTCTTCTCATCAAAATGCTTTCACCACAGATATCACAATGTTACATCACTATTCGTCACAATACTCCCTCACCCCTGTTATCACAGTGTTCCATGACTCCTGTCATCACAATGCTACATGCACTTATCATCACAAATTTCGATGACCCCTGACATCACAATGCTCCTAATCCACTGTCATCAAAATGCTCCATGAACTTTTTCATCAAAATGCTCCATGACCCTGTCATCACAATGCTCCCTGCCCTTCTCATCACAATGCACAACACACTTGTCATCAAAATGCTCCATGACTTTGTCATCACAAAGATCCATGACCATTGGCGTCACAATGCTCCATGTCATTGTCATCACAATGCTCCATGAACGCTCTCATCACATTGCTCCATGCCCTTGTCATCACAAAGCTACATGACACATGTCATCAGAATGCTCCATGGCCTTCTCATCACAATGCTCCATGCACTTGCCATCACAATGCTCCATTACACCTGTCATAACAATGCTCCATGACACCTGCCATCACGATGTTCCGTGGCCTTGTCATCACAAGGCTCCATGACCCTTCTCATCACCATGCTCCAAGACCCGTGTAATCACAATGCTCCATGCCCCTTTTCATCTCAATGATCCATGAACCCTGTCATCAAAATGCACCATGTCCATCATCATAATGCTTCATGCTATTGTCATCACAATGAAATCAAAATGCTCCATGACCTCTGTCATAACAATGCTCCAAACCCTTGTGATCACAATATTCCATAACACTTGTTATCACAGTGCCCCATGACACTCGTCATCACAATTATCCATGGTCTTCTCATCACAATGCTCCATGACCTTTGTCATCACAATGCTCAATACACTTGTCATCAAAATGCTCCCTGACACTTGTTGTCTGTATGCTCCTTGAACCCTGTCATGACAAGGCTCCATGCCTTTTTCATCACAATGATCCATGCCCTTTTCATCACAATGCTCCAAGACCATTTTAAACACAATGCTCCATGCCCTTGTCATCACAAGCTCAATGAAACATGTCTTCTGAATGCACCTTGGCCTTCTCCTCACAATGCTCCATGCCCATGTCATCACAATGTTCCAAGACCCCTGTAATTAAAATGGTCCATGCCCCTTTTCATCAATATGCTCCAAGAGATTTGTCATCACAAGTCTCTATGAATTTCTCATCACAATGCTCCAGGACCTTGTCATCACAATGCTTCACGACCTTGTTTCGAAAATTCTCAATGGCCCTTGTCATCATAATGCTCCAAGCCCTAGTCATCACAATGCTCCATTATATTTGTCATCACAGTCCTCCATTACATTCGGCATCACAATGCTCCATGCCATTGTCATTGCAATGGACCATGACATATGTCATCACAATGCTCCCTGACACCTGTCTTCACAATACTCCATGACCGTCTCATCACAATGATCCATGCCCTTGTCATCACAATGCACCATGTCCACTGTCATCACAATAATCTATGAAACTTGTCAGACCAATGCTCCATGCCCCTGTCACCACAATACTCCATGCCCTTTTCATCACAATGCTCCATGACCCCTGTCATCACAATGCTCTGTGACTCCAGTCATCACAATGCTTCATAATATTTGTCATCACAGTGGTCCATGGCCGCGTCATCACAAGGCTCTGTGACTTTTATAACCACAATGCTCCATGAAATTTTCATCACAATGCTCCGTGACACTTGTCATCAAATGCTCCATGCCTTTGTGAGAAAAATGCTCCCTGACCCTTGTCATCACAATGTGCTACGCGCTTTTCATCACAACGGTCCACAAATTTGTCATGGTAATGCTCCATAAACCTTGTAATCACAATGCTACATGCCCTTCTCATCACAATGCTCCATTACCCCTGTCAAAACAATGCTCCATGACACCTGCATTCACAATATTCCACGGCATTGTCATCACAAGGCTCCATGACACTAGTCATCACAGTGCTCCAAGTCCCCTGTGATCACAATGCTCCATGCACATGTCATCACAAAGCTCCATGACACATGCCATCAGAATGTTCCATGTCCTTCTCATCAAAATGTTCCATGCCCTTGTCATCACAGTGCTCCATGTTCCCTGTAATCACAATGCTCCATGCCCCTTTTCATCACAATGCTCCATGAACCCTGTCATCACCATGCACCATTCCCATCACCATAATGCTTCCGGCTATTGTCAGCACAATGAAATCAAAATTCTCCATGACCTCTGTCATCACAATGCTCCATGACCCCGGTCATCACAATACTCCATGAACATTTTCAGCCCAATGCTCCATGACCCTTGTCATCACAATCATCCATGCCCTTTTCATCCCAATGTTCCATGACCCCTGACATCACAATGTTCTATACCCCTGCCATCAAAATGTTCCTTTATACTTTTTATCAAATTGCTGCATGACCTGGTCATCAAAATGCTCCCTGCACTTCTCATCCCAATGCACCATGCCCTTGTCATCAAAATTCCCCATGACTTGTCATCACAAATCTCCATGACCCTTGGCATCACAATGCTCCATATAATTGTCATCACAATGCTCCATGAATCCTCTCATCATATTGCTCCATGCCCTTGTCATCACAAAGCTCCATGACACTTGTTATCACAGTGCTTGATGCCTTTCTCTTCACAATGCTCCATGCCCTTGTCATTACAATCCTGCATGACCCATGTATCACAGTGTTCCGTGCCCTTGTCATCACAATGCTCCATGCCCACTCTCATCAAAAAAATCCATGAAAAATTTCAGACCAATGTTCCATGCCCCTCTCATCAAAATGCTCCATTACACCTGTCATAACAATGCACCATGGCCCTTGCCATCACAATGTTACACGGCCTAGTCATCAGAAGGTTCCATGACACTTGTCATCACAATGCTCCAGACCCCTGAAATCACAATGCTCCATGCCCTTGTCATCACAATGCTCCATGACGCAAGTCATCAGAATGTTCCATGGCCTTCTCATCACAATGCTCCATGCCCTTGTCATCACAATGCTCCAAGACCCTTGTAATCACAATGCTCCATGCCCCTTTTCATCTCAATGCCCCATGAACCCTGTCATCACAATGCACCATGACCATCATCATAATGCTTCAGGCTATTGTCATCACAATGAAATCAATATTCTCCTTTACCTCTGTCATCATAATGCTCCAAACCCTTGTGATCACAATGTTCCATAAACCTTATCATCACAACACCCAATGACGCTCATCATCACAATTATCCATGGTCTTCTCATCACAATGCTCCATGATTTTTGTCATCACAATGCTCAATACACTTGTCATCACAATGCTCCCTGACACTTGTCGTCAGTATGCTCCTTGAACCATGTCATGACAAGGCTCCATGTCTTTTTCATAAAAATGATCCATGCATTTTTCATCACAATGCTCCAAAATCCCTGTAATCACAAATGCTCCATGCCCTTGTCATCACAAAACTCCTTGACGCATGTCATCAGATTGCTCCATGGCCTTCTCTTCACAATGCTCCATGCCCTACTCATCACAATGCTCCAGGATCCCAGTAATCACAATGCTCCATGCCCCTTTTCATCAAAATGCTCCATGAGACGTGTCATCACAAGTCTCCATGGACTTCTCATCACAATGCTCCAGGACCTTGTCATGCCAATGCTCCATGACCCCTGTATTCACAATGCTCCGTGACGTTTGTCATCACAGTGCTCCATGACACATGTCATCACAATGCTCCATGGTTTTGTCAGCAAAATGCTACATGACCTTGTCATTACAATGCTCTATGCGCTTGTCATCACAATCCTCCATTTCCATTGTCATCACAATCCTCCATGAAACTTGGGATCACATTGCTTCATGCCCTTGTCATCAAAATGCTCCATACTCCTTGAAATCAAAATAATCCATGATCTCGGTCATCACAATGCTCCAAACACTTGTGATCACAATGTTCCATAACACTTGTCATCACAACGCTCCATGATGCCTGTCATCACAATACTCCATGCCCTTTTCATCACAATGCTCCATGACCTTTCTCATCACAATTCTCAATACACATGTCATCACAATGCTCGCTGACACTTGTCGTCAGAATGCTCCTTGAAACCTGTAACGAAAATGCTCTATGCCTTCTTCATCACAAAGCACCATGCGGTTTTCATCACAATGCTCCATGTCATTATCATCAAAATACTCCACAAGCTTGTCATCAGAATGCTCCATGACCCATGTCATCACAATTCTCCATGCACTTGTCAGGACAATGCTCCCTGACCCTTGTCATCACAATGCTCCAAGCCAATGTCATCACAATGCTCCATGACATTTGTCATCAGAATCCTCCATGACACTTGACATCACAATGCTCCATGCCATCGTCATCACAATGGGCCATTACATATGTCATCACAATGCTCCCTGACACCTGTCTTCACAATACTGCATGACCTGGTCACCACAATGGTCCATGCCCTTTTCATCACAATGCGTCATTCCGACTGTCATCGCAATAATCCTTGAAACTTATTAGACCAATGTTCCATGCCCTTGTCATCACAATGCTCCATGCCCTTGTTATCACAATTCTCCATGACCCCTGTCATCCCAATGCTCCATGACTCCAGTCATCACAATGCTTCATGACCTTTGTCATCACAATGGTTCATACACTCGTCAAAACAAGGCTTTGTGACCTTTTTAACCACAATTCTCCATGAACATTTCATCCCAATGCTCCATGACCCTTGATGTCACAATGCTCCATGCGCTTGTCAGCACAATGCTCAATGACACATGTCATCACAATGCACCATGCACTTGTCAGCACAGTGCTCCACAATCTTGTCATCACAATGCTCCTTAAAATTTGTCATCAGAATGCTCCATGCACTTCTCATCGAAATGCTCTCTCACCACGGATATCACAATGCTATATCACTATTTGTCACAATACTCCCTCACCCCTGTCATCACAATGTTCCATGACAACGTCATCACAATGCTCCCTGCCCTTCTCATCACAATGCACAACGCCCTTGCCAACAAAATGCTCCATGGACTTTGTCATCACAAAGCTCCGTGACACTTTGCATCACAATGCTCCATGTCCTTGTCATCACAATGCACCATGGAAACTTTCATCACATTGCTCCATGCCCTTGTCATCACAAAGCTCCATGACATTTGTCATCACAATGCTCGATGCCTTTCTCATCACAATGCTCCATGCCTTTGTCATTACAATCCTGCATGACCCATGTATCACAGTGTTCCGTGCCCTTGTCATCAAAATTCTCCATTACCCCTATCATAACAATGCACCATGACCCTTGCCATCACAATGTTCCACGGCCTAGTCATCACAAGGTTCCATGACACTTGTCATCACAATGCTCAAGACCCCTGAAATCACAATGCTCCATGCCCTTGTCATCATAAAGCTTCATGACGCATGTCATCAGAATGTTCCATGGCCTTCTCATCAAAATGCTCCATGCCCTTGTCATCACACTGCCCCAAGACGCTTGTAATCACAATGCTCCATGCCCCTTTTCATCTCAATGCTCCATGAACCCTTTCATCACAATGCACCATGCCCATCATCATAATGCTTCAGGCTATTGTCATCACAATGAAATCAATATTCTCCATGACCTCTGTCATCATAATGCTCCAATCCGTTGTGATCACAATGTTCCATAACACTTATCATCACAACACCCCATGATGCTCATCATCACAATTATCCATGGTCTTCTCATTACAATGCCCCATGAACTTTGTCATCACAATGCTCAATAAACTTCTCATCAAAATGCTCCCTGATACTTGTCGTCAGTATGCTCCTTGAACCCTGTCATGACCAGGCTCCATGCCTTTTTCATCACAATAATCCATGCCATTTTCATCACAATGCTCCAAGATTCCTGTAATCACAATGCTCCATGCCCTTGTCATCAAAATGCTCCATAACGCAAGTCATCAGAATGCTTCATGTCCTTCTCATCACAATATTCCATGCCCTTGTCATCACAATTCTCATTGAGCCCTGTCATCACAATAATCCATGAATATTTTCAGCCCAGGTCTCCACGATCTACTAATCAAAATGCTCCATGCCCAATATCATCACAATGCTCCATGACCACTGTCATCACAACACTCCATGACACCTGAAAACACAATGATCCGGGACTCTTGTCATCACAATTATCCATTCCCTAGTCATCACAATGCTCCATGACCCCTGTGATCACAACACTCCATGAACATTTTCAGCCCAGTGCTCCATGATCCTTGTCATCAAAATGATCCATGCCCTTGTCATCCCAATGCTCTATGACCCCTGTATTCACAATGCTCCGTTACGCTTGTCATCACAGTGCTCCATGACACATGTCATCACAATGCTCCATGCCTTTGTCAACAAAATGCTACATGACCTTGTCATTACAATGCTCTATGCGCTTGTCATCACAATACTCCATTTCCATTGTCATCACAATCCTCCATGAACCTTGGGATCACATTGCTTCATGCCCTTGTCATCACAATGCTCCATGCTCCTTGAAATCAAAATGATCCATGACCTCTGTCATCACAATGCGCCAAACCCTTGTGACCACAGTGTTCCATAACACTTGTCATCACAATGCTCCATGATGCCTCTCATCACAATACTCCATGCCCTTTTCATCACAATGCTCCATGACCTTTGTCATCACAATTCTCAATACACTTGTCATCATAATGCTCACTGACATTTTTCATCAGAATGCTCCTTGAACCCTGTCACGAAAAGTGTCCATGCCATTTCGATCACAATGCCCCATGCCGTTTTCATCACAATGCTCCATGCCATTGTCATCAAAATACTCCACAAGCTTGTCATCAGAATGCTCCATGACACTTGTCATCACAATTCTCCATGCACTTGTCAGCACAATGCTCCCTGACCCTTGTCATCACAAAGCTCCAAGCCATTGTCATCACAATGCTCCATTTCCTTTGTCATCAGAATCCTCCATGACACTTGGCATCACAATGCTCCATGCCATTGTCATCACAATGGGCCATTACATATGTCATCACAATGCTCCCTGACACTTGTCTTCACAATACTGCCTGACCTGTTCCTCACAATGCTCCATGCCCTTGTCATCACAATGCGCCATTCCAAATGTCATCGCAATAATCCATGAAACTTATTAGACCAATGTTCCATGCACTTGTCATCACAATGCTCCATGCCACTGTCATCACAATGCTCCATGATCCCTGTCATCACAATGCTCCGTGACTCCAGTCTTCACAATGCTTTATGACCTTTTTCCTCACAATGGTCCATGCCCTCATCATCAACAGTCTCTGTGACCTTTTTAACCACAGTGCTCCAGGATATTTTCATCACAATGCTCTTTGACCCTTGTCATTCAATATTCCATGCGCTTGTCATCACAGTGCTCCACAATCTTGTCATCACAATGCTCCTTAATATTTGTCATCACAATGATCCATGCACATCTCATCCAAATGCTCTCTCACCACTGATATCAAAATGCTACATCACTATTTGTCACCATACCACCTCACCCCTGTCATCACATTGTTCCATGACTCCTGTCATCACAATGCTACATGCACTTATCATCACAATGTTCAATGACCCATGACATCACAATGTTCCATAACACCTGTCATCAAAATGTTCCATGACACTTTTCATCAAATTGCTTCATGATCCTGTCATCACAATGCTCCCTGCCCTTCTCATCAAAATGCACAACGCCCTTGCCATCAAACTGCTCCATGACATTTGTCATGACAAAGATCCATGACCCTTGGCATCACAATGCTCCATGTCATTGTCATCAGAGTGCTCCATGAGCACTCTCATCACATTGCTCCATGCCCTTGTCTTCACATAGCTCCATGACACATGTCATCAGAATGCTCCATGGGCTCCTCATCACAATGCTCCATGCCCTTGCCATCACAATTCTCCATTACCCCTGTCATAACAATGCTCCATGACTCCTGCCATCACAATGTTCCATTGCCTTGTCATCACAATGCTCCATGACCCTTCTCATTCAAATGCTCCAAGAACCCTGTAATCACAATGCTCTATGCCCCTTTTCATCTCAATGATCCATGAACCCTGTCATCACAATGCACCATGCCCTTCATCATAATGCTTCATGCGATTGTCATAACAAAGAAATCAAAATGTTCCATGACCTCTGTCATAACAATGCTGCAATCCCTGGTGATCACAATATTCCATAACACTTGTCATTACAATGCCCCATGACGCTCGTCATCAGAATTATCCATGGTCTTCTCATCACAATGCTCCATGAACTTCGTCATCACAATGCTCAATACACGTTTTATCAAAATGCTCCCTGACACTTGTTGTCTGTATGCTCCTTGAACCCTGTCATGACAAGTCTCCATGCTTTTTCATCACAATGATCCACGCCTTTTTCATCACAATGTCCAAGACCCATGTAATCACAATGCTCCATGCCCTTCTCATCTCAAAACTCAATGATGCATGCCATCAGAATGCTCCTTGGTCTTCTCCTCAGAATGCTCCATGCCCTTGTCATCACAATGTTCCAAGACCGCTGTAATCACAATGCTCCATGCCCCTTTTCATCAGTATGCTCCATGAGACTTGTCATCACAAGGCTCCATAGTTTTGTCATTACAATGCTCCAGGACATTGTCATCAAAATGCTTCACGACCTTGTCATGAAAATTTTCAATGGCCCTTGTCATCATAATGCTCCAAGCCCTAATCATTACAATGCTCCATTATATTTGTCAACACAATCCTCCATTACATTTGGCATCAGAGTGCTCCATGCCATTGTCATCACAATGGAACATGACATATGTCATCACAATGTTCCCTGACACCAGTCTTCACAATACTCCATGACCATCTCATCACAATGCTCCATGCCCTTGTCATCACAATGCACCATGCCCACTGTCATCACAATGCTCCGTGACTTCAGTCATCACGATGCTTCATAAAGTTTGTCATCACAATGGTCCATGCCCGCATCATCACTAGGCTCTGTGATCTTTGTAACCACAATGTTCCATAAACTTTTCATCACAATTCTCCGTGACCCTTGTCATCACAATGCTCCATGTCTTTGTCAGAACAGTGCTCCATGACCATTGTCATCAAAATGTGCCACGTGCATTTCCTCACAACGGTTCACAACTTTGTCATTGCAATGCTCCATAAACTTTGTAATCACAATGGTCCATGCACTTCTCATCACAATGCTCTCTCACCAGGGATGTGACAATGTTCCATCACTAGTCATCACAATACACCCTCACCCCAGTAATCACAATGTTCCATGACCCAGTCATCACAATGCTACATCCCCTTATCATCACAATGTTCCATGACCACTGCCATCACAATGTTCCATAACCCCTGTCATCAAAATGCTCCATGACCCTTTTCATCCCATAGCTCCAAGACCCCTGACATCACAATGTTCTATAACCACTGTCCTCAAAATATTTCATTACAATTTTTATCAAATTGCTGCCTGACCCAGTCATCAAAATGCTCCCTGCCCTTGTCATCACAATGCACCATGACCCTTGGCATCACAATGCTCCATGTCATTGTCATCACAATGCTCCTTGAACCCTCTCATCACATGGCTCCATGCCCTTTTCATCACAAAGCTCCATGACATTTGTCATCACAATGCTCGATGCCCTTCTCATCACAATGCTCCATGCCATTTTCATTACAATCCTGCATGACCCATGTATCACAGTGTTCCGTGCCCTTGTCATCACAATGCTCCATGCCCACTCTCATCACAATAATCCATGAAACATTTCAGACCAATGTTCCATACCTTTCTCATCACAATGCTCCATTACCCCTGTCATAACAATGCACCATGACCCCTGCAATCACAATGTTCCACTCCCTTGTCATCACAAGGTTCCATGACACATCTCATCACAATGCTCAAGACCCCTGAAAGCACAATGCTCAATGCCCTTGTCATCACAAAGCTCCATGACGCATGTCATCAGAATGATCCATGGATTTCTCATCACAATGCTCCATGCCCATGTCATCACAATGCTCCAAGACCCTTGTAATCACAATGTTCCATGCCCCTTTTCATCTCAAGGCTCCATGAAAACTGTTATCACAATGCACCATGCCCATCATCATAATGCTTCAAGCTATTGTCATCACAGTGAAATCAATATTCTGCATGACCCCTGTCATCATAATGCTCCAAACACTTGTGATCACAATGTTGCATAACACTTATCATCACAACACCCCATGACGCTCATCATCACAATTATCCATGGTCTTCTTATCACAATGCTCCATGATCTTTGTCATCACAATGCTCAATACACTTGTCATCACAATGCTCCCTGACACTTGTCATCACTATGCTCCTTGAACCCTGTCATGACAAGGCTCCATGCCTTTTTCATCACAATGATCCTTGAACTTTTCATCACAATGCTCCAAGATACCTGTAATAACAACGCTCCAATCACATGTCATCAAAAAACTCCATGACGCATGTCATCAGAAAGCTCCATGGCCTTCTCATCACAAGGCTCCATGCCCTAGTCATCACAATGCTCCAAGATCCCTGTAATCACAATGCTCAATGAGACTTGTCATCACAAATCTCCATGGCCTTCTCATCACAATGCTCTAGGAACTTGTCATCACCATGCTCCATCCCCTTGTCATCACAATGCTCCATGACCCCTGTCATCGCAATAATCCTTGAACATTTTCAGCCCAATGATCCACGACCTTCTCATCACTATGCTACATGACCAATATCATCACAATGCTCCATGACCACGGTCATCACAACACTCCATGACACCTGAAAACACAATGATCCGGAACTCTTGTCATCACAATGCTCCATTCCCTAGTCATCACAATGCTCCATGACCCCTGTCATCACAACACTCCATGAACATTTTCAGCCCAGTGCTCCATGACCCTTGTCATCAAAATGATCCATGCCCTTGTCAACCCAATGCTCCATGACCCCTGTATTCAAAATGCTCCATTACGCTTGTCATCACAATGCTCCATGCCTTTGTCAGCAAAATGCTACATGACCTTCTCATTACAATGCTCTATGCGCTTGTCATCACAATACCCCATTTCCATTCTCATCACAATCCTCCATGAACCTTGGGATCACGTTGCTTCATGCCCTTGTCATCACAATGCTCCATGTTCCTTGAAATCAAAATGATCCATGACATCTGTCATCACAATGCTCCAAACCCTTGTGATCACAATGGTCCATAACACTAGTCATCACAACGCTCCATGATGCCTGTCATCAAAATGCTCCATGCCCTTTTCATCACAATGCTCCATGACCTTTGTCATCACAATTCTCAATACACTTGTCATCACAATGCTCCCTGACACTTGTCATCAGAATGCTCCTTGAAACCTGTCACGAAAAGGCTCCATGCCTTATTCATCACAATGCCCCATGCCGTTTTGTTCACCATGCTACATACCATTGTCATCAAAATACTCCACAAGCTTGTCATCAGAATGCTCCATGACCATTGTCATCACAATTCTCCATGCACTTGTCAGCACAAGGCTCATTGACCCTTGTCCTCACAATGCTCCAAGCCATTGTCATCACAATGCTCCATTACCTTTGTCATCAGAATCCTCCATGACACTTGACATCACAATGCTCCATGCCATCGTCATCACAATGGGCCATTACATATGTCATCACAATGCTCCCTGACACCTGTCTTCACAATAATGCATGACCTGGTTACCACAATGCGCCATGCCCTTGTCATCACAATGCGCCATTCCAACTGTCATCGCAATAATCCATGAAACTTATTAGTCAAATGTTCCATGCCCTTGTAACCACAATGTTCCATGCCCTTGTTATCACAATTCTCCATGACCCCTGTCATCACAATGCTGCGTGTCTCCAGTCATCACAATGCTTCATGACCTTTGTCATCAGAATGATCCATGCCCTCGTCATCAACAGTCTCTGTGACCTTTTTAACCACAATGCTCCATGAACTTTTCATCACACTGCTCTTTGACCCTTGTCATCACAATGCTCTATGCCTTTCTCAGCACAATGCTCCATGACGCTGGTCATCACAATGCTCCATGCGCTTGTCAGCACAATGCTCCATGACACATGTCATCACAATGCACCATGCACTTATCATCACAGTGCTCCACAATCTTGTCATCACAATGCTCCATAAAATTTGTCATCACAATGCTCCATGCACTTCTCATCAAAATGTTCTCTCACCACTGATATCACAATGCTATATCAATATTTGTCACAATACTCCCTCACCCCTGTCATTACAATGTTCCATGACTCCTGTCATCACAATGCTACATGCATTTATCATCACAATGTTCGATGACCCATGACATCACAATGTTCCATAACACCTGTCATCAAAATGTTCCATGACACTTTTCATCAAATAGCTCCATGTCTCTGTCATCACAATGCACCCTGCCCTTCTCATCACAATGCACAACGCCCTTGCCATCAAAATGCTCCATGACTTTTGTCATCACTAAGATCCATGACCCTTGGCATCACAATGTTCCATGTCATTGTCATCAAAATGCTCCATGAAAGCTCTCATCACATTGCTCCATGCCGTTGTCTTCACATAGCTCCATGACACATGTCATCAGAATGCTCCATGACCTTCTCATCACAATGCTCCATGCTCTTGACATCACAATGCTACATTAACACTGTCATAACAATGATCCATGACCCCTACCATCACGATGTTCCATGGCCTTGACATCACAAGGCTCCATGACGCTTCTCATCACAATGCTCCAAGAACACTGTAATCACAATGCTCTATGCCCCTTTTTATCTCAATGACCCATGAACCCTGTCATCACAATGCACCATGCCCATCATCATAATGCTTCCTGCTATTGTCATCACAATGAAATCAAAATGCTCCATGAACTCTGTCATATCAATGCTCCAAACCCTTGTGATCACAATATTCCATAACACTTGTCATCACAATGCCCCATGACGCTCGTCATCACAATTATCCATGGTCTTCTCATCACAATGCTCCATGACCTTCGTCATCACAATGCTCAATACACTTGTCATGAAAATGCTCCCTGACACTTGTTGTCTGTATGCTCATTTTACCCTGTCATGACAAGTCTCCATGCTTTTTGCATCACAATGATACATGCCCTTTTCATCACAATGCTCCAAGACCCATGTAATCACGATTCTCCATGCCCTTGTCATCACAAAGCTCAATGGCGCAAGCCATCAGAATGCTCCTTGGTCTTCTCCTCACAAAGCTCCATGCCCTTGTCATCACAAAGATCCAAGACGCCTATAATCACAATGCTCCATGCCCTTTTTCATCAGTATGCTCCATGAGACTTGTCATCACAAGTCTTCATGGACTTCTCATCACAATGCTCCAGGACCTTGTCATCACCATTCTCCATTCCGTTGTCATCACAATGCTCCATGACCACTGTCATCACAATACTCCATGAATATTTTCAGCCCAATGCTCCATGACCTTCTCATCACAATGCTCCATGACCACTGTCATCACAACACTCCATGACACCTGTCAACACAATGATCCAGGACTCTTGTCATCACAATGCTCCATTCCCTAGTCATCACAAAGCTCCATGACCACTGTCATCACAATACTCCATGAATATTTTCAGCCCAATACTCCATGACGCTTGTCATCACAATGATCCATGCCCTTGTCATCCCAATGCTCCATTACCCATGTATTCACAATGCTCTGTGACGCTTGTCATCACAGTGTTCCATGACACCTGTCATCACAATGCTCCATGCCTTTGTCATCAAAATTCTACATGACTTTCTCATTACAATACTCTATGCACTTGTCATCACAATACTCCATTACCATTGTCATCACTATCCTCCATGAACCTTGGGATCACATTGCTTCATGCCCTTGTCATCACAATGCTACATGTTCCTTGAAATCAAAATGATCCATGACCTCTGTCATCGCAATGCTCCAAACGCTTGTGATCACAGTGTTCCATAACACTTTTCATCACAACGCTCCATGATGCTTGTCATCACAATATTCTAAGCCCTTTTCATCACAATGCTCCATGACCTTTGTCATCACTATTCTCAATACACTTGTCATCACAATGCTCCATGACACTTGTCGTCAGAATGCTCCTTGAACCCTGTCAGGAAAAGGCTGCATGCATTTTTCATCACAAAGCCCCATGCCGTTTTCATCACAATGCTCCATGCCATTGTCATCAAAATACTCCACAAGCTTTTCATCAGAATGCTTCATGACCCTTGTCATCACAATTCTCCATGCACTTGTCAGCACAATGCTCCCTGAACCTTGTCATCACTATGCTCCAAGCCATTGTGATCACAATGCTCCATTACCTTTGTCATCAGAATCCTCCATGACACTTGGCATCACAATGCTCCATGCCTTTGTCATCACAATGGGCCAATACATATGTCTTCACAATGCTCCGTGACACCTCTTTTCACAATACTGCATGACCTGGTCATCACAATGCTCCATGCCCTTGTCATCACAATGCGCCATTCCAACTGTCATCACAATAATCCATGAAACTTATTAGACCAATGCTCCATGCCCTTGTCATCACAATGCTCCATGCCCTTGTTATCACAGTGTTCCAAGACCCATGTAATCAGAATGCTCCATGCCCCTTTTCATCAGTATGCTCCATGAGACTTGTCATCACAAGGCTCCCAGGTTTTCTCATCACAATGCTCCAGGACCGTGTCATCACAATGCTTCACGACATTGTCATGAAAATTCTCATTGGCCCTTGTCATCATAATGCTCCAAGCCGTAGTCATCACAATGCTCCATTATATTTGTCATTACAATCCTCCATTACATTTGGCATCACAATGCTCCATGCGATTGTCATCGCAATGGACCATGACATATGTCATCACAATGCTCCCTGACACCTGTCTTCACAATACTCCATGCCCTTGTCATCACAATGCTCCATGCCCTTGTCATCACAATGCACCATGTCCACTGTCATCACAATCATCTATGAAACTTGTCAGACCAATGCTCCATGTCCCTGTCATCACAGTGCTCCATGCCCTTGTCATCACAATGCTCCATGACCCCTGTCATCACAATGCCCCGTGACTCCAGTCATCACAATGCTTCAAAACGTTTGTCATCACAACGGTCCATGCCCGCGTCATCACAAGGCTCTGTGACCATTTTAACCACAATGCTCCATGAACTTTTCATCCCAATGCTCCGTGACCCTTGTCATCACAATGCTCCATGCCTTTGTCAGAACAATGCTCCATGACCTTTGTCATCACAATGTGCCATGCACTTTTCATCACAATGATCCACAACCTTGTCATCGCTATGCTCCATAAACCTTGTAATCACAATGCTCCATGAACTTCTCATCCAAATGCTCTCTCACATGAGATATCACAATGTTCCACCACTAGTCATCACAATCCTCCCTCACCCCTGTTATCACGATGTTCCATGACCCCTGTCATCACAATGCTACATACCCTTATCTGCACAATGATCCATGACCCCTGACATCACAATGTTCCATAACCCCTGTCATCAAAATGCTCCATGACCCTTTTCATCCCAAAGATCCATGACCCCTGGCATCACAATAATCTATAACCACTGTCATCAAATGTTCAATTACACTTTTCATCAAATTGCTGCATGACCCTGTCATCAAAATGCTCCCTGCCCTTCTCATCACAATGCACCACACCCTTGTCATCAAAATGCTCCATGGCCATTGTCATCACAAAGCTCCATGGCCCTTGGCATCACAATGCTCCATGCCATTGTCATCACAATGCTCCATGAACCCTCTCATCACATGGCTCCATGCCCTTGTCATCACAAAGCACCATGACACTTGTCAACACAATGCTCGATGCCCTTCCCATCACAATGCTCCATGCCCTTGTCATTACAATCCTCCACGACCCATATATCACAGTGTTCCGTGCCCTTTTCATCACAATGCTCCATGCCCACTCTCATCACAATAATCCATCAAACATTTCAGACCAATGCTCAATGCCCTTCTCATCAAAATGCTCCATTACCTCTATCATAACAATGATCCATGACCCCTGCCATCACAGTGTTCCACGGCCTTGTCATCACAAGCATCCATGACCCTTGTTATCACAATGCTCCATAACCCCTGTAATCACAATGCTCCATGCCCTTGTCATCACAAAGCTTCATGACGCATGTCATCAGAATGTTCCATGGCCTTCTCCTCACAATGCTCCATGCCCTTGTCATCACAATGCTCCAAGACTCATGTAATCACAATGCTCCATGCCCCTTTTCATCAGAATGCTCCATGAGACTTGTCATCACAAGTCTCCATGGTCTTCTCATCACAATGCTCCAGGACCTTGTCATCACCATGCTCCATTCCGTTGTCATCACAATGCTCCATGACCCCTGTCATCACAATACTCCATGAATATATTCAGCCCAATGCTCCATGACCTTCTCATCACAATGCTCCAAGACCAATATCATCACAATGTTCCATGACCACTGTCATCACAACATTCCATGACACCTGTCAACACAATGATCCGGGACTCTTGTCATCACAATGCTCCATTCCCTAGTCATCACAATGCTCCATGACCACTGTCATCACAATACTCCATGAATATTTTCAGCCCAATACTCCATGACGCTTGTCATCACAATGATCCATGCCCTTGTCATCCCAATGCTCCAAGACCCTTGTCATCAAAATGCTCCAAAACCCCTGTAATCACAATGCTCCATGCCCTTGTCATCACAAAGCTTCATGACGCATGTCATCAGAATGTTCCATGGCCTTCTCCTCACAATGCTCCATGCCCTTGTCATCACAATGCTCCAACACCCCTGTAATCACAATGCTCCATGCCCCTTTTCATCAGAATGCTCCATGAGACTTGCCATCACAAGTCTTCATGGACTTCTCATCACAATGCTCCAGGACCTTGTCATCACCATTCTCCATTCCGTTGTCATCACAATGCTCCATGACCACTGTCATCACAATACTCCATGAATATTTTCAGCCCAATGCTCCATGACCTTCTCATCACAATGCTCCATGACCACTGTCATCACAACACTCCATGACACCTGTCAACACAATGATCCAGGACTCTGGTCATCACAATGCTCCATTCCCTAGTCATCACAAAGCTCCATGACCACTGTCATCACAATACTCCATGAATATTTTCAGCCCAATACTCCATGACGCTTGTCATCACAATGATCCATGCCCTTGTCATCCCAATGCTCCATGACCCATGTATTCACAATGCTCTGTGACGCTTGTCATCACAGTGTTCCATGACACCTGTCATCACAATGCTCCATGCCTTTGTCATCAAAATTCTACATGACCTTCTCATTACAATAATCTATGCACTTGTCATCACAATACTCCATTACCATTGTCATCACTATCCTCCATGAACCTTGGGATCACATTGCTTCATGCCCTTGTCATCACAATGCTACATGTTCCTTGAAATCAAAATGATCCATGACCTCTGTCATCGCAATGCTCCAAACGCTTGTGATCACAGTGTTCCATAACACTTTTCATCACAACGCTCCATGATGCTTGTCATCACAATATTCTAAGCCCTTTTCATCACAATGCTCCATGACCTTTGTCATCACTATTCTCAATACACTTGTCATCACAATGCTCCATGACACTTGTCGTCAGAATGCTCCTTGAACCCTGTCAGGAAAAGGCTGCATGCATTTTTCATCACAAAGCCCCATGCCGTTTTCATCACAATGCTCCATGCCATTGTCATCAAAATACTCCACAAGCTTTTCATCAGAATGCTTCATGACCCTTGTCATCACAATTCTCCATGCACTTGTCAGCACAATGCTCCCTGAACCTTGTCATCACTATGCTCCAAGCCATTGTGATCACAATGTTCCATTACCTTTGTCATCAGAATCCTCCATGACACTTGGCATCACAATGCTCCATGCCTTTGTCATCACAATGGGCCAATGCATATGTCTTCACAATGCTCCGTGACACCTCTTTTCACAATACTGCATGACCTGGTCATCACTATGCTCCATGCCCTTGTCATCACAATGCGCCATTCCAACTGTCATCACAATAATCCATGAAACTTATTAGACCAATGCTCCATGCCCTTGTCATCACAATGCTCCATGCCCTTGTTATCACAGTGTTCCAAGACCCATGTAATCAGAATGCTCCATGCCCCTTTTCATCAGTATGCTCCATGAGACTTGTCATCACAAGGCTCCAAGGTTTTCTCATCACAATGCTCCAGGACCGTGTCATCACAATGCTTCACGACATTGTCATGAAAATTCTCATTGGCCCTTGTCATCATAATGCTCCAAGCCGTAGTCATCACAATTCTCCATTATATTTGTCATTACAATCCTCCATTACATTTGGCATCACAATGCTCCATGCGATTGTCATCGCAATGGACCATGACATATGTCATCACAATGCTCACTGACACCTGTCTTCACAATACTCCATGCCCTTGTCATCACAATGCTCCATGCCCATGTCATCACAATGCACCATGTCCACTGTCATCACAATCATCTATGAAACTTGTCAGACCAATGCTCCATGCCCCTGTCATCACAGTGCTCCATGCCCTTCTCATCACAATGCTCCATGACCCCTGTCATCACAATGCCCCGTGACTCCAGTCATCACAATGCTTCAAAACGTTTGTCATCACAACGGTCCATGCCCGCGTCATCACAAGGCTCTGTGACCATTTTAACCACAATGCTCCATGAACTTTTCATCCCAATGCTCCGTGACCCTTGTCATCACAATGCTCCATGCCTTTGTCAGAACAATGCTCCATGACCTTTGTCATCACAATGTGCCATGCACTTTTCATCACAATGATCCACAACCTTGTCATCACTATGCTCCATAAACCTTGTAATCACAATGCTCCATGAACTTCTCATCCAAATGCTCTCTCACATGAAATATCACAATGTTCCACCACTAGTCATCACAATCCTCCCTCACCCCTGTTATCACGATGTTCCATGACCCCTGTCATCACAATGCTACATCCCCTTATCTGCACAATGATCCATGACCCCTGACATCACAATGTTCCATAACCCCTGTCATCAAAATGCTCCATGACCCTTTTCATCCCAAAGATCCATGACCCCTGGCATCACAATATTCTATAACCTCTGTCATCAAAATGTTCCATTACACTTTTCATCAAATTGCTGCATGACCCTGTCATCAAAATGCTCCCTGCCCTTCTCATCACAATGCACCACACCCTTGTCATCAAAATGCTCCATGACCATTGTCATCACAAAGCTCCATGGCCCTTGGCATCACAATGCTCCATGGCATTGTCATCACAATGCTCCATGAACCCTCTCATCACATGGCTCCATGCCCTTGTCATCACAAAGCACCATGACACTTGTCAACACAATGCTCGATGCCCTTCCCATCACAATGCTCCATGCCCTTGTCATTACAATCCTCCACGACCCATATATCACAGTGTTCCGTGCCCTTTTCATCACAATGCTCCATGCCCACTCTCATCACAATAATCCATCAAACATTTCAGACCAATGCTCAATGCCCTTCTCATCAAAATGCTCCATTACCTCTATCATAACAATGATCCATGACCCCTGCCATCACAGTGTTCCACGGCCTTGTCATCACAAGCCTCCATGACCCTTGTTATCACAATGCTCCATAACCCCTGTAATCACAATGCTCCATGCCCTTGTCATCACAAAGCTTCATGACGCATGTCATCAGAATGTTCCATGGCCTTCTCCTCACAATGCTCCATGCCCTTGTCATCACAATGCTCCAAGACTCATGTAATCACAATGCTCCATGCCCCTTTTCATCAGAATGCTCCATGAGACTTGTCATCACAAGTCTCCATGGTCTTCTCATCACAATGCTCCAGGACCTTGTCATCACCATGCTCCATTCCGTTGTCATCACAATGCTCCATGACCCCTGTCATCACAATACTCCATGAATATATTCAGCCCAATGCTCCATGACCTTCTCATCACAATGCTCCAAGACCAATATCATCACAATGTTCCATGACCACTGTCATCACAACATTCCATGACACCTGTCAACACAATGATCCGGGACTCTTGTCATCACAATGCTCCATTCCCTAGTCATCACAATGCTCCATGACCACTGTCATCACAATACTCCATGAATATTTTCAGCCCAATACTCCATGACGCTTGTCATCACAATGATCCATGCCCTTGTCATCCCAATGCTCCAAGACCCTTGTCATCAAAATGCTCCAAAACCCCTGTAATCACAATGCTCCATGCCCTTGTCATCACAAAGCTTCATGACGCATGTCATCAGAATGTTCCATGGCCTTCTCCTCACAATGCTCCATGCCCTTGTCATCACAATGCTCCAACACCCCTGTAATCACAATGCTCCATGCCCCTTTTCATCAGAATGCTCCATGAGACTTGTCATCACAAGTCTTCATGGACTTCTCATCACAATGCTCCAGGACCTTGTCATCACCATTCTCCATTCCGTTGTCATCACAATGCTCCATGACCACTGTCATCACAATACTCCATGAATATTTTCAGCCCAATGCTCCATGACCTTCTCATCACAATGCTCCATGACCACTGTCATCACAACACTCCATGACACCTGTCAACACAATGATCCAGGACTCTTGTCATCACAATGCTCCATTCCCTAGTCATCACAAAGCTCCATGACCACTGTCATCACAATACTCCATGAATATTTTCAGCCCAATACTCCATGACGCTTGTCATCACAATGATCCATGCCCTTGTCATCCCAATGCTCCATGACCCATGTATTCACAATGCTCTGTGACGCTTGTCATCACAGTGTTCCATGACACCTGTCATCACAATGCTCCATGCCTTTGTCATCAAAATTCTACATGACCTTCTCATTACAATAATCTATGCACTTGTCATCACAATACTCCATTACCATTGTCATCACTATCCTCCATGAACCTTGGGATCACATTGCTTCATGCCCTTGTCATCACAATGCTACATGTTCCTTGAAATCAAAATGATCCATGACCTCTGTCATCGCAATGCTCCAAACGCTTGTGATCACAGTGTTCCATAACAATTTTCATCACAACGCTCCATGATGCTTGTCATCACAATATTCTAAGCCCTTTTCATCACAATGCTCCATGACCTTTGTCATCACTATTCTCAATACACTTGTCATCACAATGCTCCATGACACTTGTCGTCAGAATGCTCCTTGAACCCTGTCAGGAAAAGGCTGCATGCATTTTTCATCACAAAGCCCCATGCCGTTTTCATCACAATGCTCCATGCCATTGTCATCAAAATACTCCACAAGCTTTTCATCAGAATGCTTCATGACCCTTGTCATCACAATTCTCCATGCACTTGTCAGCACAATGCTCCCTGAACCTTGTCATCACTATGCTCCAAGCCATTGTGATCACAATGTTCCATTACCTTTGTCATCAGAATCCTCCATGACACTTGGCATCACAATGCTCCATGCCTTTGTCATCACAATGGGCCAATGCATATGTCTTCACAATGCTCCGTGACACCTCTTTTCACAATACTGCATGACCTGGTCATCACTATGCTCCATGCCCTTGTCATCACAATGCGCCATTCCAACTGTCATCACAATAATCCATGAAACTTATTAGACCAATGCTCCATGCCCTTGTCATCACAATGCTCCATGCCCTTGTTATCACAGTGTTCCAAGACCCATGTAATCAGAATGCTCCATGCCCCTTTTCATCAGTATGCTCCATGAGACTTGTCATCACAAGGCTCCAAGGTTTTCTCATCACAATGCTCCAGGACCGTGTCATCACAATGCTTCACGACATTGTCATGAAAATTCTCATTGGCCCTTGTCATCATAATGCTCCAAGCCGTAGTCATCACAATTCTCCATTATATTTGTCATTACAATCCTCCATTACATTTGGCATCACAATGCTCCATGCGATTGTCATCGCAATGGACCATGACATATGTCATCACAATGCTCACTGACACCTGTCTTCACAATACTCCATGCCCTTGTCATCACAATGCTCCATGCCCATGTCATCACAATGCACCATGTCCACTGTCATCACAATCATCTATGAAACTTGTCAGACCAATGCTCCATGCCCCTGTCATCACAGTGCTCCATGCCCTTCTCATCACAATGCTCCATGACCCCTGTCATCACAATGCCCCGTGACTCCAGTCATCACAATGCTTCAAAACGTTTGTCATCACAACGGTCCATGCCCGCGTCATCACAAGGCTCTGTGACCATTTTAACCACAATGCTCCATGAACTTTTCATCCCAATGCTCCGTGACCCTTGTCATCACAATGCTCCATGCCTTTGTCAGAACAATGCTCCATGACCTTTGTCATCACAATGTGCCATGCACTTTTCATCACAATGATCCACAACCTTGTCATCGCTATGCTCCATAAACCTTGTAATCACAATGCTCCATGAACTTCTCATCCAAATGCTCTCTCACATGAAATATCACAATGTTCCACCACTAGTCATCACAATCCTCCCTCACCCCTGTTATCACGATGTTCCATGACCCCTGTCATCACAATGCTACATCCCCTTATCTGCACAATGATCCATGACCCCTGACATCACAATGTTCCATAACCCCTGTCATCAAAATGCTCCATGACCCTTTTCATCCCAAAGATCCATGACCCCTGGCATCACAATATTCTATAACCTCTGTCATCAAAATGTTCCATTACACTTTTCATCAAATTGCTGCATGACCCTGTCATCAAAATGCTCCCTGCCCTTCTCATCACAATGCACCACACCCTTGTCATCAAAATGCTCCATGACCATTGTCATCACAAAGCTCCATGGCCCTTGGCATCACAATGCTCCATGGCATTGTCATCACAATGCTCCATGAACCCTCTCATCACATGGCTCCATGCCCTTGTCATCACAAAGCACCATGACACTTGTCAACACAATGCTCGATGCCCTTCCCATCACAATGCTCCATGCCCTTGTCATTACAATCCTCCACGACCCATATATCACAGTGTTCCGTGCCCTTTTCATCACAATGCTCCATGCCCACTCTCATCACAATAATCCATCAAACATTTCAGACCAATGCTCAATGCCCTTCTCATCAAAATGCTCCATTACCTCTATCATAACAATGATCCATGACCCCTGCCATCACAGTGTTCCACGGCCTTGTCATCACAAGCCTCCATGACCCTTGTTATCACAATGCTCCATAACCCCTGTAATCACAATGCTCCATGCCCTTGTCATCACAAAGCTTCATGACGCATGTCATCAGAATGTTCCATGGCCTTCTCCTCACAATGCTCCATGCCCTTGTCATCACAATGCTCCAAGACTCATGTAATCACAATGCTCCATGCCCCTTTTCATCAGAATGCTCCATGAGACTTGTCATCACAAGTCTCCATGGTCTTCTCATCACAATGCTCCAGGACCTTGTCATCACCATGCTCCATTCCGTTGTCATCACAATGCTCCATGACCCCTGTCATCACAATACTCCATGAATATATTCAGCCCAATGCTCCATGACCTTCTCATCACAATGCTCCAAGACCAATATCATCACAATGTTCCATGACCACTGTCATCACAACATTCCATGACACCTGTCAACACAATGATCCGGGACTCTTGTCATCACAATGCTCCATTCCCTAGTCATCACAATGCTCCATGACCACTGTCATCACAATACTCCATGAATATTTTCAGCCCAATACTCCATGACGCTTGTCATCACAATGATCCATGCCCTTGTCATCCCAATGCTCCAAGACCCTTGTCATCAAAATGCTCCAAAACCCCTGTAATCACAATGCTCCATGCCCTTGTCATCACAAAGCTTCATGACGCATGTCATCAGAATGTTCCATGGCCTTCTCCTCACAATGCTCCATGCCCTTGTCATCACAATGCTCCAACACCCCTGTAATCACAATGCTCCATGCCCCTTTTCATCAGAATGCTCCATGAGACTTGTCATCACAAGTCTTCATGGACTTCTCATCACAATGCTCCAGGACCTTGTCATCACCATTCTCCATTCCGTTGTCATCACAATGCTCCATGACCACTGTCATCACAATACTCCATGAATATTTTCAGCCCAATGCTCCATGACCTTCTCATCACAATGCTCCATGACCACTGTCATCACAACACTCCATGACACCTGTCAACACAATGATCCAGGACTCTTGTCATCACAATGCTCCATTCCCTAGTCATCACAAAGCTCCATGACCACTGTCATCACAATACTCCATGAATATTTTCAGCCCAATACTCCATGACGCTTGTCATCACAATGATCCATGCCCTTGTCATCCCAATGCTCCATGACCCATGTATTCACAATGCTCTGTGACGCTTGTCATCACAGTGTTCCATGACACCTGTCATCACAATGCTCCATGCCTTTGTCATCAAAATTCTACATGACCTTCTCATTACAATAATCTATGCACTTGTCATCACAATACTCCATTACCATTGTCATCACTATCCTCCATGAACCTTGGGATCACATTGCTTCATGCCCTTGTCATCACAATGCTACATGTTCCTTGAAATCAAAATGATCCATGACCTCTGTCATCGCAATGCTCCAAACGCTTGTGATCACAGTGTTCCATAACACTTTTCATCACAACGCTCCATGATGCTTGTCATCACAATATTCTAAGCCCTTTTCATCACAATGCTCCATGACCTTTGTCATCACTATTCTCAATACACTTGTCATCACAATGCTCCATGACACTTGTCGTCAGAATGCTCCTTGAACCCTGTCAGGAAAAGGCTGCATGCATTTTTCATCACAAAGCCCCATGCCGTTTTCATCACAATGCTCCATGCCATTGTCATCAAAATACTCCACAAGCTTTTCATCAGAATGCTTCATGACCCTTGTCATCACAATTCTCCATGCACTTGTCAGCACAATGCTCCCTGAACCTTGTCATCACTATGCTCCAAGCCATTGTGATCACAATGCTCCATTACCTTTGTCATCAGAATCCTCCATGACACTTGGCATCACAATGCTCCATGCCTTTGTCATCACAATGGGCCAATACATATGTCTTCACAATGCTCCGTGACACCTCTTTTCACAATACTGCATGACCTGGTCATCACAATGCTCCATGCCCTTGTCATCACAATGCGCCATTCCAACTGTCATCACAATAATCCATGAAACTTATTAGACCAATGCTCCATGCCCTTGTCATCACAATGCTCCATGCCCTTGTTATCACAGTGTTCCAAGACCCATGTAATCAGAATGCTCCATGCCCCTTTTCATCAGTATGCTCCATGAGACTTGTCATCACAAGGCTCCAAGGTTTTCTCATCACAATGCTCCAGGACCGTGTCATCACAATGCTTCACGACATTGTCATGAAAATTCTCATTGGCCCTTGTCATCATAATGCTCCAAGCCGTAGTCATCACAATGCTCCATTATATTTGTCATTACAATCCTCCATTACATTTGGCATCACAATGCTCCATGCGATTGTCATCGCAATGGACCATGACATATGTCATCACAATGCTCCCTGACACCTGTCTTCACAATACTCCATGCCCTTGTCATCACAATGCTCCATGCCCATGTCATCACAATGCACCATGTCCACTGTCATCACAATCATCTATGAAACTTGTCAGACCAATGCTCCATGCCCCTGTCATCACAGTGCTCCATGCCCTTCTCATCACAATGCTCCATGACCCCTGTCATCACAATGCCCCGTGACTCCAGTCATCACAATGCTTCAAAACGTTTGTCATCACAACGGTCCATGCCCGCGTCATCACAAGGCTCTGTGACCATTTTAACCACAATGCTCCATGAACTTTTCATCCCAATGCTCCGTGACCCTTGTCATCACAATGCTCCATGCCTTTGTCAGAACAATGCTCCATGACCTTTGTCATCACAATGTGCCATGCACTTTTCATCACAATGATCCACAACCTTGTCATCGCTATGCTCCATAAACCTTGTAATCACAATGCTCCATGAACTTCTCATCCAAATGCTCTCTCACATGAAATATCACAATGTTCCACCACTAGTCATCACAATCCTCCCTCACCCCTGTTATCACGATGTTCCATGACCCCTGTCATCACAATGCTACATCCCCTTATCTGCACAATGATCCATGACCCCTGACATCACAATGTTCCATAACCCCTGTCATCAAAATGCTCCATGACCCTTTTCATCCCAAAGATCCATGACCCCTGGCATCACAATATTCTATAACCTCTGTCATCAAAATGTTCCATTACACTTTTCATCAAATTGCTGCATGACCCTGTCATCAAAATGCTCCCTGCCCTTCTCATCACAATGCACCACACCCTTGTCATCAAAATGCTCCATGACCATTGTCATCACAAAGCTCCATGGCCCTTGGCATCACAATGCTCCATGGCATTGTCATCACAATGCTCCATGAACCCTCTCATCACATGGCTCCATGCCCTTGTCATCACAAAGCACCATGACACTTGTCAACACAATGCTCGATGCCCTTCCCATCACAATGCTCCATGCCCTTGTCATTACAATCCTCCACGACCCATATATCACAGTGTTCCGTGCCCTTTTCATCACAATGCTCCATGCCCACTCTCATCACAATAATCCATCAAACATTTCAGACCAATGCTCAATGCCCTTCTCATCAAAATGCTCCATTACCTCTATCATAACAATGATCCATGACCCCTGCCATCACAGTGTTCCACGGCCTTGTCATCACAAGCCTCCATGACCCTTGTTATCACAATGCTCCATAAACCCTGTAATCACAATGCTCCATGCCCTTGTCATCACAAAGCTTCATGACGCATGTCATCAGAATGTTCCATGGCCTTCTCCTCACAATGTTCCATGCCCTTGTCATCACAATGCTCCAAGACTCATGTAATCACAATGCTCCATGCCCCTTTTCATCAGAATGCTCCATGAGACTTGTCATCACAAGTCTCCATGGTCTTCTCATCACAATGCTCCAGGACCTTGTCATCACCATGCTCCATTCCGTTGTCATCACAATGCTCCATGACCCCTGTCATCACAATACTCCATGAATATATTCAGCCCAATGCTCCATGACCTTCTCATCACAATGCTCCAAGACCAATATCATCACAATGTTCCATGACCACTGTCATCACAACATTCCATGACACCTGTCAACACAATGATCCGGGACTCTTGTCATCACAATGCTCCATTCCCTAGTCATCACAATGCTCCATGACCACTGTCATCACAATACTCCATGAATATTTTCAGCCCAATACTCCATGACGCTTGTCATCACAATGATCCATGCCCTTGTCATCCCAATGCTCCAAGACCCTTGTCATCAAAATGCTCCAAAACCCCTGTAATCACAATGCTCCATGCCCTTGTCATCACAAAGCTTCATGACGCATGTCATCAGAATGTTCCATGGCCTTCTCCTCACAATGCTCCATGCCCTTGTCATCACAATGCTCCAACACCCCTGTAATCACAATGCTCCATGCCCCTTTTCATCAGAATGCTCCATGAGACTTGTCATCACAAGTCTTCATGGACTTCTCATCACAATGCTCCAGGACCTTGTCATCACCATTCTCCATTCCGTTGTCATCACAATGCTCCATGACCACTGTCATCACAATACTCCATGAATATTTTCAGCCCAATGCTCCATGACCTTCTCATCACAATGCTCCATGACCACTGTCATCACAACACTCCATGACACCTGTCAACACAATGATCCAGGACTCTGGTCATCACAATGCTCCATTCCCTAGTCATCACAAAGCTCCATGACCACTGTCATCACAATACTCCATGAATATTTTCAGCCCAATACTCCATGACGCTTGTCATCACAATGATCCATGCCCTTGTCATCCCAATGCTCCATGACCCATGTATTCACAATGCTCTGTGACGCTTGTCATCACAGTGTTCCATGACACCTGTCATCACAATGCTCCATGCCTTTGTCATCAAAATTCTACATGACCTTCTCATTACAATAATCTATGCACTTGTCATCACAATACTCCATTACCATTGTCATCACTATCCTCCATGAACCTTGGGATCACATTGCTTCATGCCCTTGTCATCACAATGCTACATGTTCCTTGAAATCAAAATGATCCATGACCTCTGTCATCGCAATGCTCCAAACGCTTGTGATCACAGTGTTCCATAACACTTTTCATCACAACGCTCCATGATGCTTGTCATCACAATATTCTAAGCCCTTTTCATCACAATGCTCCATGACCTTTGTCATCACTATTCTCAATACACTTGTCATCACAATGCTCCATGACACTTGTCGTCAGAATGCTCCTTGAACCCTGTCAGGAAAAGGCTGCATGCATTTTTCATCACAAAGCCCCATGCCGTTTTCATCACAATGCTCCATGCCATTGTCATCAAAATACTCCACAAGCTTTTCATCAGAATGCTTCATGACCCTTGTCATCACAATTCTCCATGCACTTGTCAGCACAATGCTCCCTGAACCTTGTCATCACTATGCTCCAAGCCATTGTGATCACAATGTTCCATTACCTTTGTCATCAGAATCCTCCATGACACTTGGCATCACAATGCTCCATGCCTTTGTCATCACAATGGGCCAATGCATATGTCTTCACAATGCTCCGTGACACCTCTTTTCACAATACTGCATGACCTGGTCATCACTATGCTCCATGCCCTTGTCATCACAATGCGCCATTCCAACTGTCATCACAATAATCCATGAAACTTATTAGACCAATGCTCCATGCCCTTGTCATCACAATGCTCCATGCCCTTGTTATCACAGTGTTCCAAGACCCATGTAATCAGAATGCTCCATGCCCCTTTTCATCAGTATGCTCCATGAGACTTGTCATCACAAGGCTCCAAGGTTTTCTCATCACAATGCTCCAGGACCGTGTCATCACAATGCTTCACGACATTGTCATGAAAATTCTCATTGGCCCTTGTCATCATAATGCTCCAAGCCGTAGTCATCACAATGCTCCATTATATTTGTCATTACAATCCTCCATTACATTTGGCATCACAATGCTCCATGCGATTGTCATCGCAATGGACCATGACATATGTCATCACAATGCTCACTGACACCTGTCTTCACAATACTCCATGCCCTTGTCATCACAATGCTCCATGCCCATGTCATCACAATGCACCATGTCCACTGTCATCACAATCATCTATGAAACTTGTCAGACCAATGCTCCATGCCCCTGTCATCACAGTGCTCCATGCCCTTCTCATCACAATGCTCCATGACCCCTGTCATCACAATGCCCCGTGACTCCAGTCATCACAATGCTTCAAAACGTTTGTCATCACAACGGTCCATGCCCGCGTCATCACAAGGCTCTGTGACCATTTTAACCACAATGCTCCATGAACTTTTCATCCCAATGCTCCGTGACCCTTGTCATCACAATGCTCCATGCCTTTGTCAGAACAATGCTCCATGACCTTTGTCATCACAATGTGCCATGCACTTTTCATCACAATGATCCACAACCTTGTCATCGCTATGCTCCATAAACCTTGTAATCACAATGCTCCATGAACTTCTCATCCAAATGCTCTCTCACATGAAATATCACAATGTTCCACCACTAGTCATCATAATGCTCCCTCACCCGTGTTATCACAATGTTCCATGACCCCTGTCATCACAATGCTACATCCCCTTATCTGCACAATGATCCATGACCCCTGACATCACAATGTTCCATAACCCCTGTCATCAAAATGCTCCATGACCCTTTTCATCCCAAAGATCCATGACCCCTGGCATCACAATATTCTATAACCTCTGTCATCAAAATGTTCCATTACACTTTTCATCAAATTGCTGCATGACCCTGTCATCAAAATGCTCCCTGCCCTTCTCATCACAATGCACCACACCCTTGTCATCAAAATGCTCCATGACCATTGTCATCACAAAGCTCCATGGCCCTTGGCATCACAATGCTCCATGGCATTGTCATCACAATGCTCCATGAACCCTCTCATCACATGGCTCCATGCCCTTGTCATCACAAAGCACCATGACACTTGTCAACACAATGCTCGATGCCCTTCCCATCACAATGCTCCATGCCCTTGTCATTACAATCCTCCACGACCCATATATCACAGTGTTCCGTGCCCTTTTCATCACAATGCTCCATGCCCACTCTCATCACAATAATCCATCAAACATTTCAGACCAATGCTCAATGCCCTTCTCATCAAAATGCTCCATTACCTCTATCATAACAATGATCCATGACCCCTGCCATCACAGTGTTCCACGGCCTTGTCATCACAAGCCTCCATGACCCTTGTTATCACAATGCTCCATAACCCCTGTAATCACAATGCTCCATGCCCTTGTCATCACAAAGCTTCATGACGCATGTCATCAGAATGTTCCATGGCCTTCTCCTCACAATGCTCCATGCCCTTGTCATCACAATGCTCCAAGACTCATGTAATCACAATGCTCCATGCCACTTTTCATCAGAATGCTCCATGAGACTTGTCATCACAAGTCTCCATGGTCTTCTCATCACAATGCTCCAGGACCTTGTCATCACCATGCTCCATTCCGTTGTCATCACAATGCTCCATGACCCCTGTCATCACAATACTCCATGAATATATTCAGCCCAATGCTCCATGACCTTCTCATCACAATGCTCCAAGACCAATATCATCACAATGTTCCATGACCACTGTCATCACAACATTCCATGACACCTGTCAACACAATGATCCGGGACTCTTGTCATCACAATGCTCCATTCCCTAGTCATCACAATGCTCCATGACCACTGTCATCACAATACTCCATGAATATTTTCAGCCCAATACTCCATGACGCTTGTCATCACAATGATCCATGCCCTTGTCATCCCAATGCTCCAAGACCCTTGTCATCAAAATGCTCCAAAACCCCTGTAATCACAATGCTCCATGCCCTTGTCATCACAAAGCTTCATGACGCATGTCATCAGAATGTTCCATGGCCTTCTCCTCACAATGCTCCATGCCCTTGTCATCACAATGCTCCAACACCCCTGTAATCACAATGCTCCATGCCCCTTTTCATCAGAATGCTCCATGAGACTTGTCATCACAAGTCTTCATGGACTTCTCATCACAATGCTCCAGGACCTTGTCATCACCATTCTCCATTCCGTTGTCATCACAATGCTCCATGACCACTGTCATCACAATACTCCATGAATATTTTCAGCCCAATGCTCCATGACCTTCTCATCACAATGCTCCATGACCACTGTCATCACAACACTCCATGACACCTGTCAACACAATGATCCAGGACTCTTGTCATCACAATGCTCCATTCCCTAGTCATCACAAAGCTCCATGACCACTGTCATCACAATACTCCATGAATATTTTCAGCCCAATACTCCATGACGCTTGTCATCACAATGATCCATGCCCTTGTCATCCCAATGCTCCATGACCCATGTATTCACAATGCTCTGTGACGCTTGTCATCACAGTGTTCCATGACACCTGTCATCACAATGCTCCATGCCTTTGTCATCAAAATTCTACATGACCTTCTCATTACAATAATCTATGCACTTGTCATCACAATACTCCATTACCATTGTCATCACTATCCTCCATGAACCTTGGGATCACATTGCTTCATGCCCTTGTCATCACAATGCTACATGTTCCTTGAAATCAAAATGATCCATGACCTCTGTCATCGCAATGCTCCAAACGCTTGTGATCACAGTGTTCCATAACACTTTTCATCACAACGCTCCATGATGCTTGTCATCACAATATTCTAAGCCCTTTTCATCACAATGCTCCATGACCTTTGTCATCACTATTCTCAATACACTTGTCATCACAATGCTCCATGACACTTGTCGTCAGAATGCTCCTTGAACCCTGTCAGGAAAAGGCTGCATGCATTTTTCATCACAAAGCCCCATGCCGTTTTCATCACAATGCTCCATGCCATTGTCATCAAAATACTCCACAAGCTTTTCATCAGAATGCTTCATGACCCTTGTCATCACAATTCTCCATGCACTTGTCAGCACAATGCTCCCTGAACCTTGTCATCACTATGCTCCAAGCCATTGTGATCACAATGCTCCATTACCTTTGTCATCAGAATCCTCCATGACACTTGGCATCACAATGCTCCATGCCTTTGTCATCACAATGGGCCAATACATATGTCTTCACAATGCTCCGTGACACCTCTTTTCACAATACTGCATGACCTGGTCATCACAATGCTCCATGCCCTTGTCATCACAATGCGCCATTCCAACTGTCATCACAATAATCCATGAAACTTATTAGACCAATGCTCCATGCCCTTGTCATCACAATGCTCCATGCCCTTGTTATCACAGTGTTCCAAGACCCATGTAATCAGAATGCTCCATGCCCCTTTTCATCAGTATGCTCCATGAGACTTGTCATCACAAGGCTCCAAGGTTTTCTCATCACAATGCTCCAGGACCGTGTCATCACAATGCTTCACGACATTGTCATGAAAATTCTCATTGGCCCTTGTCATCATAATGCTCCAAGCCGTAGTCATCACAATGCTCCATTATATTTGTCATTACAATCCTCCATTACATTTGGCATCACAATGCTCCATGCGATTGTCATCGCAATGGACCATGACATATGTCATCACAATGCTCCCTGACACCTGTCTTCACAATACTCCATGCCCTTGTCATCACAATGCTCCATGCCCATGTCATCACAATGCACCATGTCCACTGTCATCACAATCATCTATGAAACTTGTCAGACCAATGCTCCATGCCCCTGTCATCACAGTGCTCCATGCCCTTCTCATCACAATGCTCCATGACCCCTGTCATCACAATGCCCCGTGACTCCAGTCATCACAATGCTTCAAAACGTTTGTCATCACAACGGTCCATGCCCGCGTCATCACAAGGCTCTGTGACCATTTTAACCACAATGCTCCATGAACTTTTCATCCCAATGCTCCGTGACCCTTGTCATCACAATGCTCCATGCCTTTGTCAGAACAATGCTCCATGACCTTTGTCATCACAATGTGCCATGCACTTTTCATCACAATGATCCACAACCTTGTCATCGCTATGCTCCATAAACCTTGTAATCACAATGCTCCATGAACTTCTCATCCAAATGCTCTCTCACATGAAATATCACAATGTTCCACCACTAGTCATCACAATCCTCCCTCACCCCTGTTATCACGATGTTCCATGACCCCTGTCATCACAATGCTACATCCCCTTATCTGCACAATGATCCATGACCCCTGACATCACAATGTTCCATAACCCCTGTCATCAAAATGCTCCATGACCCTTTTCATCCCAAAGATCCATGACCCCTGGCATCACAATATTCTATAACCTCTGTCATCAAAATGTTCCATTACACTTTTCATCAAATTGCTGCATGACCCTGTCATCAAAATGCTCCCTGCCCTTCTCATCACAATGCACCACACCCTTGTCATCAAAATGCTCCATGACCATTGTCATCACAAAGCTCCATGGCCCTTGGCATCACAATGCTCCATGGCATTGTCATCACAATGCTCCATGAACCCTCTCATCACATGGCTCCATGCCCTTGTCATCACAAAGCACCATGACACTTGTCAACACAATGCTCGATGCCCTTCCCATCACAATGCTCCATGCCCTTGTCATTACAATCCTCCACGACCCATATATCACAGTGTTCCGTGCCCTTTTCATCACAATGCTCCATGCCCACTCTCATCACAATAATCCATCAAACATTTCAGACCAATGCTCAATGCCCTTCTCATCAAAATGCTCCATTACCTCTATCATAACAATGATCCATGACCCCTGCCATCACAGTGTTCCACGGCCTTGTCATCACAAGCCTCCATGACCCTTGTTATCACAATGCTCCATAACCCCTGTAATCACAATGCTCCATGCCCTTGTCATCACAAAGCTTCATGACGCATGTCATCAGAATGTTCCATGGCCTTCTCCTCACAATGCTCCATGCCCTTGTCATCACAATGCTCCAAGACTCATGTAATCACAATGCTCCATGCCCCTTTTCATCAGAATGCTCCATGAGACTTGTCATCACAAGTCTCCATGGTCTTCTCATCACAATGCTCCAGGACCTTGTCATCACCATGCTCCATTCCGTTGTCATCACAATGCTCCATGACCCCTGTCATCACAATACTCCATGAATATATTCAGCCCAATGCTCCATGACCTTCTCATCACAATGCTCCAAGACCAATATCATCACAATGTTCCATGACCACTGTCATCACAACATTCCATGACACCTGTCAACACAATGATCCGGGACTCTTGTCATCACAATGCTCCATTCCCTAGTCATCACAATGCTCCATGACCACTGTCATCACAATACTCCATGAATATTTTCAGCCCAATACTCCATGACGCTTGTCATCACAATGATCCATGCCCTTGTCATCCCAATGCTCCAAGACCCTTGTCATCAAAATGCTCCAAAACCCCTGTAATCACAATGCTCCATGCCCTTGTCATCACAAAGCTTCATGACGCATGTCATCAGAATGTTCCATGGCCTTCTCCTCACAATGCTCCATGCCCTTGTCATCACAATGCTCCAACACCCCTGTAATCACAATGCTCCATGCCCCTTTTCATCAGAATGCTCCATGAGACTTGTCATCACAAGTCTTCATGGACTTCTCATCACAATGCTCCAGGACCTTGTCATCACCATTCTCCATTCCGTTGTCATCACAATGCTCCATGACCACTGTCATCACAATACTCCATGAATATTTTCAGCCCAATGCTCCATGACCTTCTCATCACAATGCTCCATGACCACTGTCATCACAACACTCCATGACACCTGTCAACACAATGATCCAGGACTCTGGTCATCACAATGCTCCATTCCCTAGTCATCACAAAGCTCCATGACCACTGTCATCACAATACTCCATGAATATTTTCAGCCCAATACTCCATGACGCTTGTCATCACAATGATCCATGCCCTTGTCATCCCAATGCTCCATGACCCATGTATTCACAATGCTCTGTGACGCTTGTCATCACAGTGTTCCATGACACCTGTCATCACAATGCTCCATGCCTTTGTCATCAAAATTCTACATGACCTTCTCATTACAATAATCTATGCACTTGTCATCACAATACTCCATTACCATTGTCATCACTATCCTCCATGAACCTTGGGATCACATTGCTTCATGCCCTTGTCATCACAATGCTACATGTTCCTTGAAATCAAAATGATCCATGACCTCTGTCATCGCAATGCTCCAAACGCTTGTGATCACAGTGTTCCATAACACTTTTCATCACAACGCTCCATGATGCTTGTCATCACAATATTCTAAGCCCTTTTCATCACAATGCTCCATGACCTTTGTCATCACTATTCTCAATACACTTGTCATCACAATGCTCCATGACACTTGTCGTCAGAATGCTCCTTGAACCCTGTCAGGAAAAGGCTGCATGCATTTTTCATCACAAAGCCCCATGCCGTTTTCATCACAATGCTCCATGCCATTGTCATCAAAATACTCCACAAGCTTTTCATCAGAATGCTTCATGACCCTTGTCATCACAATTCTCCATGCACTTGTCAGCACAATGCTCCCTGAACCTTGTCATCACTATGCTCCAAGCCATTGTGATCACAATGTTCCATTACCTTTGTCATCAGAATCCTCCATGACACTTGGCATCACAATGCTCCATGCCTTTGTCATCACAATGGGCCAATGCATATGTCTTCACAATGCTCCGTGACACCTCTTTTCACAATACTGCATGACCTGGTCATCACTATGCTCCATGCCCTTGTCATCACAATGCGCCATTCCAACTGTCATCACAATAATCCATGAAACTTATTAGACCAATGCTCCATGCCCTTGTCATCACAATGCTCCATGCCCTTGTTATCACAGTGTTCCAAGACCCATGTAATCAGAATGCTCCATGCCCCTTTTCATCAGTATGCTCCATGAGACTTGTCATCACAAGGCTCCAAGGTTTTCTCATCACAATGCTCCAGGACCGTGTCATCACAATGCTTCACGACATTGTCATGAAAATTCTCATTGGCCCTTGTCATCATAATGCTCCAAGCCGTAGTCATCACAATGCTCCATTATATTTGTCATTACAATCCTCCATTACATTTGGCATCACAATGCTCCATGCGATTGTCATCGCAATGGACCATGACATATGTCATCACAATGCTCACTGACACCTGTCTTCACAATACTCCATGCCCTTGTCATCACAATGCTCCATGCCCATGTCATCACAATGCACCATGTCCACTGTCATCACAATCATCTATGAAACTTGTCAGACCAATGCTCCATGCCCCTGTCATCACAGTGCTCCATGCCCTTCTCATCACAATGCTCCATGACCCCTGTCATCACAATGCCCCGTGACTCCAGTCATCACAATGCTTCAAAACGTTTGTCATCACAACGGTCCATGCCCGCGTCATCACAAGGCTCTGTGACCATTTTAACCACAATGCTCCATGAACTTTTCATCCCAATGCTCCGTGACCCTTGTCATCACAATGCTCCATGCCTTTGTCAGAACAATGCTCCATGACCTTTGTCATCACAATGTGCCATGCACTTTTCATCACAATGATCCACAACCTTGTCATCGCTATGCTCCATAAACCTTGTAATCACAATGCTCCATGAACTTCTCATCCAAATGCTCTCTCACATGAAATATCACAATGTTCCACCACTAGTCATCATAATGCTCCCTCACCCGTGTTATCACAATGTTCCATGACCCCTGTCATCACAATGCTACATCCCCTTATCTGCACAATGATCCATGACCCCTGACATCACAATGTTCCATAACCCCTGTCATCAAAATGCTCCATGACCCTTTTCATCCCAAAGATCCATGACCCCTGGCATCACAATATTCTATAACCTCTGTCATCAAAATGTTCCATTACACTTTTCATCAAATTGCTGCATGACCCTGTCATCAAAATGCTCCCTGCCCTTCTCATCACAATGCACCACACCCTTGTCATCAAAATGCTCCATGACCATTGTCATCACAAAGCTCCATGGCCCTTGGCATCACAATGCTCCATGGCATTGTCATCACAATGCTCCATGAACCCTCTCATCACATGGCTCCATGCCCTTGTCATCACAAAGCACCATGACACTTGTCAACACAATGCTCGATGCCCTTCCCATCACAATGCTCCATGCCCTTGTCATTACAATCCTCCACGACCCATATATCACAGTGTTCCGTGCCCTTTTCATCACAATGATCCATGCCCACTCTCATCACAATAATCCATCAAACATTTCAGACCAATGCTCAATGCCCTTCTCATCAAAATGCTCCATTACCTCTATCATAACAATGATCCATGACCCCTGCCATCACAGTGTTCCACGGCCTTGTCATCACAAGCCTCCATGACCCTTGTTATCACAATGCTCCATAACCCCTGTAATCACAATGCTCCATGCCCTTGTCATCACAAAGCTTCATGACGCATGTCATCAGAATGTTCCATGGCCTTCTCCTCACAATGCTCCATGCCCTTGTCATCACAATGCTCCAAGACTCATGTAATCACAATGCTCCATGCCCCTTTTCATCAGAATGCTCCATGAGACTTGTCATCACAAGTCTCCATGGTCTTCTCATCACAATGCTCCAGGACCTTGTCATCACCATGCTCCATTCCGTTGTCATCACAATGCTCCATGACCCCTGTCATCACAATACTCCATGAATATATTCAGCCCAATGCTCCATGACCTTCTCATCACAATGCTCCAAGACCAATATCATCACAATGTTCCATGACCACTGTCATCACAACATTCCATGACACCTGTCAACACAATGATCCGGGACTCTTGTCATCACAATGCTCCATTCCCTAGTCATCACAATGCTCCATGACCACTGTCATCACAATACTCCATGAATATTTTCAGCCCAATACTCCATGACGCTTGTCATCACAATGATCCATGCCCTTGTCATCCCAATGCTCCAAGACCCTTGTCATCAAAATGCTCCAAAACCCCTGTAATCACAATGCTCCATGCCCTTGTCATCACAAAGCTTCATGACGCATGTCATCAGAATGTTCCATGGCCTTCTCCTCACAATGCTCCATGCCCTTGTCATCACAATGCTCCAACACCCCTGTAATCACAATGCTCCATGCCCCTTTTCATCAGAATGCTCCATGAGACTTGTCATCACAAGTCTTCATGGACTTCTCATCACAATGCTCCAGGACCTTGTCATCACCATTCTCCATTCCGTTGTCATCACAATGCTCCATGACCACTGTCATCACAATACTCCATGAATATTTTCAGCCCAATGCTCCATGACCTTCTCATCACAATGCTCCATGACCACTGTCATCACAACACTCCATGACACCTGTCAACACAATGATCCAGGACTCTTGTCATCACAATGCTCCATTCCCTAGTCATCACAAAGCTCCATGACCACTGTCATCACAATACTCCATGAATATTTTCAGCCCAATACTCCATGACGCTTGTCATCACAATGATCCATGCCCTTGTCATCCCAATGCTCCATGACCCATGTATTCACAATGCTCTGTGACGCTTGTCATCACAGTGTTCCATGACACCTGTCATCACAATGCTCCATGCCTTTGTCATCAAAATTCTACATGACCTTCTCATTACAATAATCTATGCACTTGTCATCACAATACTCCATTACCATTGTCATCACTATCCTCCATGAACCTTGGGATCACATTGCTTCATGCCCTTGTCATCACAATGCTACATGTTCCTTGAAATCAAAATGATCCATGACCTCTGTCATCGCAATGCTCCAAACACTTGTGATCACAGTGTTCCATAACACTTTTCATCACAACGCTCCATGATGCTTGTCATCACAATATTCTAAGCCCTTTTCATCACAATGCTCCATGACCTTTGTCATCACTATTCTCAATACACTTGTCATCACAATGCTCCATGACACTTGTCGTCAGAATGCTCCTTGAACCCTGTCAGGAAAAGGCTGCATGCATTTTTCATCACAAAGCCCCATGCCATTTTCATCACAATGCTCCATGCCATTGTCATCAAAATACTCCACAAGCTTTTCATCAGAATGCTTCATGACCCTTGTCATCACAATTCTCCATGCACTTGTCAGCACAATGCTCCCTGAACCTTGTCATCACTATGCTCCAAGCCATTGTGATCACAATGCTCCATTACCTTTGTCATCAGAATCCTCCATGACACTTGGCATCACAATGCTCCATGCCTTTGTCATCACAATGGGCCAATACATATGTCTTCACAATGCTCCGTGACACCTCTTTTCACAATACTGCATGACCTGGTCATCACAATGCTCCATGCCCTTGTCATCACAATGCGCCATTCCAACTGTCATCACAATAATCCATGAAACTTATTAGACCAATGCTCCATGCCCTTGTCATCACAATGCTCCATGCCCTTGTTATCACAGTGTTCCAAGACCCATGTAATCAGAATGCTCCATGCCCCTTTTCATCAGTATGCTCCATGAGACTTGTCATCACAAGGCTCCAAGGTTTTCTCATCACAATGCTCCAGGACCGTGTCATCACAATGCTTCACGACATTGTCATGAAAATTCTCATTGGCCCTTGTCATCATAATGCTCCAAGCCGTAGTCATCACAATGCTCCATTATATTTGTCATTACAATCCTCCATTACATTTGGCATCACAATGCTCCATGCGATTGTCATCGCAATGGACCATGACATATGTCATCACAATGCTCCCTGACACCTGTCTTCACAATACTCCATGCCCTTGTCATCACAATGCTCCATGCCCTTGTCATCACAATGCACCATGTCCACTGTCATCACAATCATCTATGAAACTTGTCAGACCAATGCTCCATGCCCCTGTCATCACAGTGCTCCATGCCATTGTCATCACAATGCTCCATGACCCCTGTCATCACAATGCCCCGTGACTCCAGTCATCACAATGCTTCAAAATGTTTGTCATCACAACGGTCCATGCCCGCGTCATCACAAGGCTCTGTGACCATTTTAACCACAATGCTCCATGAACTTTTCATCCCAATGCTCCGTGACCCTTGTCATCACAATGCTCCATGCCTTTGTCAGAACAATGCTCCATGACCTTTGTCATCACAATGTGCCATGCACTTTTCATCACAATGATCCACAACCTTGTCATCGCTATGCTCCATAAACCTTGTAATCACAATGCTCCATGAACTTCTCATCCAAATGCTCTCTCACATGAAATATCACAATGTTCCACCACTAGTCATCACAATCCTCCCTCACCCCTGTTATCACGATGTTCCATGACCCCTGTCATCACAATGCTACATCCCCTTATCTGCACAATGATCCATGACCCCTGACATCACAATGTTCCATAACCCCTGTCATCAAAATGCTCCATGACCCTTTTCATCCCAAAGATCCATGACCCCTGGCATCACAATATTCTATAACCTCTGTCATCAAAATGTTCCATTACACTTTTCATCAAATTGCTGCATGACCCTGTCATCAAAATGCTCCCTGCCCTTCTCATCACAATGCACCACACCCTTGTCATCAAAATGCTCCATGACCATTGTCATCACAAAGCTCCATGGCCCTTGGCATCACAATGCTCCATGGCATTGTCATCACAATGCTCCATGAACCCTCTCATCACATGGCTCCATGCCCTTGTCATCACAAAGCACCATGACACTTGTCAACACAATGCTCGATGCCCTTCCCATCACAATGCTCCATGCCCTTGTCATTACAATCCTCCACGACCCATATATCACAGTGTTCCGTGCCCTTTTCATCACAATGCTCCATGCCCACTCTCATCACAATAATCCATCAAACATTTCAGACCAATGCTCAATGCCCTTCTCATCAAAATGCTCCATTACCTCTATCATAACAATGATCCATGACCCCTGCCATCACAGTGTTCCACGGCCTTGTCATCACAAGCCTCCATGACCCTTGTTATCACAATGCTCCATAACCCCTGTAATCACAATGCTCCATGCCCTTGTCATCACAAAGCTTCATGACGCATGTCATCAGAATGTTCCATGGCCTTCTCCTCACAATGCTCCATGCCCTTGTCATCACAATGCTCCAAGACTCATGTAATCACAATGCTCCATGCCCCTTTTCATCAGAATGCTCCATGAGACTTGTCATCACAAGTCTCCATGGTCTTCTCATCACAATGCTCCAGGACCTTGTCATCACCATGCTCCATTCCGTTGTCATCACAATGCTCCATGACCCCTGTCATCACAATACTCCATGAATATATTCAGCCCAATGCTCCATGACCTTCTCATCACAATGCTCCAAGACCAATATCATCACAATGTTCCATGACCACTGTCATCACAACATTCCATGACACCTGTCAACACAATGATCCGGGACTCTTGTCATCACAATGCTCCATTCCCTAGTCATCACAATGCTCCATGACCACTGTCATCACAATACTCCATGAATATTTTCAGCCCAATACTCCATGACGCTTGTCATCACAATGATCCATGCCCTTGTCATCCCAATGCTCCAAGACCCTTGTCATCAAAATGCTCCAAAACCCCTGTAATCACAATGCTCCATGCCCTTGTCATCACAAAGCTTCATGACGCATGTCATCAGAATGTTCCATGGCCTTCTCCTCACAATGCTCCATGCCCTTGTCATCACAATGCTCCAACACCCCTGTAATCACAATGCTCCATGCCCCTTTTCATCAGAATGCTCCATGAGACTTGTCATCACAAGTCTTCATGGACTTCTCATCACAATGCTCCAGGACCTTGTCATCACCATTCTCCATTCCGTTGTCATCACAATGCTCCATGACCACTGTCATCACAATACTCCATGAATATTTTCAGCCCAATGCTCCATGACCTTCTCATCACAATGCTCCATGACCACTGTCATCACAACACTCCATGACACCTGTCAACACAATGATCCAGGACTCTGGTCATCACAATGCTCCATTCCCTAGTCATCACAAAGCTCCATGACCACTGTCATCACAATACTCCATGAATATTTTCAGCCCAATACTCCATGACGCTTGTCATCACAATGATCCATGCCCTTGTCATCCCAATGCTCCATGACCCATGTATTCACAATGCTCTGTGACGCTTGTCATCACAGTGTTCCATGACACCTGTCATCACAATGCTCCATGCCTTTGTCATCAAAATTCTACATGACCTTCTCATTACAATAATCTATGCACTTGTCATCACAATACTCCATTACCATTGTCATCACTATCCTCCATGAACCTTGGGATCACATTGCTTCATGCCCTTGTCATCACAATGCTACATGTTCCTTGAAATCAAAATGATCCATGACCTCTGTCATCGCAATGCTCCAAACGCTTGTGATCACAGTGTTCCATAACACTTTTCATCACAACGCTCCATGATGCTTGTCATCACAATATTCTAAGCCCTTTTCATCACAATGCTCCATGACCTTTGTCATCACTATTCTCAATACACTTGTCATCACAATGCTCCATGACACTTGTCGTCAGAATGCTCCTTGAACCCTGTCAGGAAAAGGCTGCATGCATTTTTCATCACAAAGCCCCATGCCGTTTTCATCACAATGCTCCATGCCATTGTCATCAAAATACTCCACAAGCTTTTCATCAGAATGCTTCATGACCCTTGTCATCACAATTCTCCATGCACTTGTCAGCACAATGCTCCCTGAACCTTGTCATCACTATGCTCCAAGCCATTGTGATCACAATGCTCCATTACCTTTGTCATCAGAATCCTCCATGACACTTGGCATCACAATGCTCCATGCCTTTGTCATCACAATGGGCCAATACATATGTCTTCACAATGCTCCGTGACACCTCTTTTCACAATACTGCATGACCTGGTCATCACAATGCTCCATGCCCTTGTCATCACAATGCGCCATTCCAACTGTCATCACAATAATCCATGAAACTTATTAGACCAATGCTCCATGCCCTTGTCATCACAATGCTCCATGCCCTTGTTATCACAGTGTTCCAAGACCCATGTAATCAGAATGCCCCATGCCCCTTTTCATCAGTATGCTCCATGAGACTTGTCATCACAAGGCTCCAAGGTTTTCTCATCACAATGCTCCAGGACCGTGTCATCACAATGCTTCACGACATTGTCATGAAAATTCTCATTGGCCCTTGTCATCATAATGCTCCAAGCCGTAGTCATCACAATGCTCCATTATATTTGTCATTACAATCCTCCATTACATTTGGCATCACAATGCTCCATGCGATTGTCATCGCAATGGACCATGACATATGTCATCACAATGCTCCCTGACACCTGTCTTCACAATACTCCATGCCCTTGTCATCACAATGCTCCATGCCCTTGTCATCACAATGCACCATGTCCACTGTCATCACAATCATCTATGAAACTTGTCAGACCAATGCTCCATGCCCCTGTCATCACAGTGCTCCATGCCATTGTCATCACAATGCTCCATGACCCCTGTCATCACAATGCCCCGTGACTCCAGTCATCACAATGCTTCAAAATGTTTGTCATCACAACGGTCCATGCCCGCATCATCACAAGGCTCTGTGACCATTTTAACCACAATGCTCCATGAACTTTTCATCCCAATGCTCCGTGACCCTTGTCATCACAATGCTCCATGCCTTTGTCAGAACAATGCTCCATGACCTTTGTCATCACAATGTGCCATGCACTTTTCATCACAATGATCCACAACCTTGTCATCGCTATGCTCCATAAACCTTGTAATCACAATGCTCCATGAACTTCTCATCCAAATGCTCTCTCACATGAAATATCACAATGTTCCACCACTAGTCATCACAATCCTCCCTCACCCCTGTTATCACGATGTTCCATGACCCCTGTCATCACAATGCTACATCCCCTTATCTGCACAATGATCCATGACCCCTGACATCACAATGTTCCATAACCCCTGTCATCAAAATGCTCCATGACCCTTTTCATCCCAAAGATCCATGACCCCTGGCATCACAATATTCTATAACCTCTGTCATCAAAATGTTCCATTACACTTTTCATCAAATTGCTGCATGACCCTGTCATCAAAATGCTCCCTGCCCTTCTCATCACAATGCACCACACCCTTGTCATCAAAATGCTCCATGACCATTGTCATCACAAAGCTCCATGGCCCTTGGCATCACAATGCTCCATGGCATTGTCATCACAATGCTCCATGAACCCTCTCATCACATGGCTCCATGCCCTTGTCATCACAAAGCACCATGACACTTGTCAACACAATGCTCGATGCCCTTCCCATCACAATGCTCCATGCCCTTGTCATTACAATCCTCCACGACCCATATATCACAGTGTTCCGTGCCCTTTTCATCACAATGCTCCATGCCCACTCTCATCACAATAATCCATCAAACATTTCAGACCAATGCTCAATGCCCTTCTCATCAAAATGCTCCATTACCTCTATCATAACAATGATCCATGACCCCTGCCATCACAGTGTTCCACGGCCTTGTCATCACAAGCCTCCATGACCCTTGTTATCACAATGCTCCATAACCCCTGTAATCACAATGCTCCATGCCCTTGTCATCACAAAGCTTCATGACGCATGTCATCAGAATGTTCCATGGCCTTCTCCTCACAATGCTCCATGCCCTTGTCATCACAATGCTCCAAGACTCATGTAATCACAATGCTCCATGCCCCTTTTCATCAGAATGCTCCATGAGACTTGTCATCACAAGTCTCCATGGTCTTCTCATCACAATGCTCCAGGACCTTGTCATCACCATGCTCCATTCCGTTGTCATCACAATGCTCCATGACCCCTGTCATCACAATACTCCATGAATATATTCAGCCCAATGCTCCATGACCTTCTCATCACAATGCTCCAAGACCAATATCATCACAATGTTCCATGACCACTGTCATCACAACATTCCATGACACCTGTCAACACAATGATCCGGGACTCTTGTCATCACAATGCTCCATTCCCTAGTCATCACAATGCTCCATGACCACTGTCATCACAATACTCCATGAATATTTTCAGCCCAATACTCCATGACGCTTGTCATCACAATGATCCATGCCCTTGTCATCCCAATGCTCCAAGACCCTTGTCATCAAAATGCTCCAAAACCCCTGTAATCACAATGCTCCATGCCCTTGTCATCACAAAGCTTCATGACGCATGTCATCAGAATGTTCCATGGCCTTCTCCTCACAATGCTCCATGCCCTTGTCATCACAATGCTCCAACACCCCTGTAATCACAATGCTCCATGCCCCTTTTCATCAGAATGCTCCATGAGACTTGTCATCACAAGTCTTCATGGACTTCTCATCACAATGCTCCAGGACCTTGTCATCACCATTCTCCATTCCGTTGTCATCACAATGCTCCATGACCACTGTCATCACAATACTCCATGAATATTTTCAGCCCAATGCTCCATGACCTTCTCATCACAATGCTCCATGACCACTGTCATCACAACACTCCATGACACCTGTCAACACAATGATCCAGGACTCTGGTCATCACAATGCTCCATTCCCTAGTCATCACAAAGCTCCATGACCACTGTCATCACAATACTCCATGAATATTTTCAGCCCAATACTCCATGACGCTTGTCATCACAATGATCCATGCCCTTGTCATCCCAATGCTCCATGACCCATGTATTCACAATGCTCTGTGACGCTTGTCATCACAGTGTTCCATGACACCTGTCATCACAATGCTCCATGCCTTTGTCATCAAAATTCTACATGACCTTCTCATTACAATAATCTATGCACTTGTCATCACAATACTCCATTACCATTGTCATCACTATCCTCCATGAACCTTGGGATCACATTGCTTCATGCCCTTGTCATCACAATGCTACATGTTCCTTGAAATCAAAATGATCCATGACCTCTGTCATCGCAATGCTCCAAACGCTTGTGATCACAGTGTTCCATAACACTTTTCATCACAACGCTCCATGATGCTTGTCATCACAATATTCTAAGCCCTTTTCATCACAATGCTCCATGACCTTTGTCATCACTATTCTCAATACACTTGTCATCACAATGCTCCATGACACTTGTCGTCAGAATGCTCCTTGAACCCTGTCAGGAAAAGGCTGCATGCATTTTTCATCACAAAGCCCCATGCCGTTTTCATCACAATGCTCCATGCCATTGTCATCAAAATACTCCACAAGCTTTTCATCAGAATGCTTCATGACCCTTGTCATCACAATTCTCCATGCACTTGTCAGCACAATGCTCCCTGAACCTTGTCATCACTATGCTCCAAGCCATTGTGATCACAATGCTCCATTACCTTTGTCATCAGAATCCTCCATGACACTTGGCATCACAATGCTCCATGCCTTTGTCATCACAATGGGCCAATACATATGTCTTCACAATGCTCCGTGACACCTCTTTTCACAATACTGCATGACCTGGTCATCACAATGCTCCATGCCCTTGTCATCACAATGCGCCATTCCAACTGTCATCACAATAATCCATGAAACTTATTAGACCAATGCTCCATGCCCTTGTCATCACAATGCTCCATGCCCTTGTTATCACAGTGTTCCAAGACCCATGTAATCAGAATGCTCCATGCCCCTTTTCATCAGTATGCTCCATGAGACTTGTCATCACAAGGCTCCAAGGTTTTCTCATCACAATGCTCCAGGACCGTGTCATCACAATGCTTCACGACATTGTCATGAAAATTCTCATTGGCCCTTGTCATCATAATGCTCCAAGCCGTAGTCATCACAATGCTCCATTATATTTGTCATTACAATCCTCCATTACATTTGGCATCACAATGCTCCATGCGATTGTCATCGCAATGGACCATGACATATGTCATCACAATGCTCCCTGACACCTGTCTTCACAATACTCCATGCCCTTGTCATCACAATGCTCCATGCCCTTGTCATCACAATGCACCATGTCCACTGTCATCACAATCATCTATGAAACTTGTCAGACCAATGCTCCATGCCCCTGTCATCACAGTGCTCCATGCCATTGTCATCACAATGCTCCATGACCCCTGTCATCACAATGCCCCGTGACTCCAGTCATCACAATGCTTCAAAATGTTTGTCATCACAACGGTCCATGCCCGCGTCATCACAAGGCTCTGTGACCATTTTAACCACAATGCTCCATGAACTTTTCATCCCAATGCTCCGTGACCCTTGTCATCACAATGCTCCATGCCTTTGTCAGAACAATGCTCCATGACCTTTGTCATCACAATGTGCCATGCACTTTTCATCACAATGATCCACAACCTTGTCATCGCTATGCTCCATAAACCTTGTAATCACAATGCTCCATGAACTTCTCATCCAAATGCTCTCTCACATGAAATATCACAATGTTCCACCACTAGTCATCACAATCCTCCCTCACCCCTGTTATCACGATGTTCCATGACCCCTGTCATCACAATGCTACATCCCCTTATCTGCACAATGATCCATGACCCCTGACATCACAATGTTCCATAACCCCTGTCATCAAAATGCTCCATGACCCTTTTCATCCCAAAGATCCATGACCCCTGGCATCACAATATTCTATAACCTCTGTCATCAAAATGTTCCATTACACTTTTCATCAAATTGCTGCATGACCCTGTCATCAAAATGCTCCCTGCCCTTCTCATCACAATGCACCACACCCTTGTCATCAAAATGCTCCATGACCATTGTCATCACAAAGCTCCATGGCCCTTGGCATCACAATGCTCCATGGCATTGTCATCACAATGCTCCATGAACCCTCTCATCACATGGCTCCATGCCCTTGTCATCACAAAGCACCATGACACTTGTCAACACAATGCTCGATGCCCTTCCCATCACAATGCTCCATGCCCTTGTCATTACAATCCTCCACGACCCATATATCACAGTGTTCCGTGCCCTTTTCATCACAATGCTCCATGCCCACTCTCATCACAATAATCCATCAAACATTTCAGACCAATGCTCAATGCCCTTCTCATCAAAATGCTCCATTACCTCTATCATAACAATGATCCATGACCCCTGCCATCACAGTGTTCCACGGCCTTGTCATCACAAGCCTCCATGACCCTTGTTATCACAATGCTCCATAACCCCTGTAATCACAATGCTCCATGCCCTTGTCATCACAAAGCTTCATGACGCATGTCATCAGAATGTTCCATGGCCTTCTCCTCACAATGCTCCATGCCCTTGTCATCACAATGCTCCAAGACTCATGTAATCACAATGCTCCATGCCCCTTTTCATCAGAATGCTCCATGAGACTTGTCATCACAAGTCTCCATGGTCTTCTCATCACAATGCTCCAGGACCTTGTCATCACCATGCTCCATTCCGTTGTCATCACAATGCTCCATGACCCCTGTCATCACAATACTCCATGAATATATTCAGCCCAATGCTCCATGACCTTCTCATCACAATGCTCCAAGACCAATATCATCACAATGTTCCATGACCACTGTCATCACAACATTCCATGACACCTGTCAACACAATGATCCGGGACTCTTGTCATCACAATGCTCCATTCCCTAGTCATCACAATGCTCCATGACCACTGTCATCACAATACTCCATGAATATTTTCAGCCCAATACTCCATGACGCTTGTCATCACAATGATCCATGCCCTTGTCATCCCAATGCTCCAAGACCCTTGTCATCAAAATGCTCCAAAACCCCTGTAATCACAATGCTCCATGCCCTTGTCATCACAAAGCTTCATGACGCATGTCATCAGAATGTTCCATGGCCTTCTCCTCACAATGCTCCATGCCCTTGTCATCACAATGCTCCAACACCCCTGTAATCACAATGCTCCATGCCCCTTTTCATCAGAATGCTCCATGAGACTTGTCATCACAAGTCTTCATGGACTTCTCATCACAATGCTCCAGGACCTTGTCATCACCATTCTCCATTCCGTTGTCATCACAATGCTCCATGACCACTGTCATCACAATACTCCATGAATATTTTCAGCCCAATGCTCCATGACCTTCTCATCACAATGCTCCATGACCACTGTCATCACAACACTCCATGACACCTGTCAACACAATGATCCAGGACTCTGGTCATCACAATGCTCCATTCCCTAGTCATCACAAAGCTCCATGACCACTGTCATCACAATACTCCATGAATATTTTCAGCCCAATACTCCATGACGCTTGTCATCACAATGATCCATGCCCTTGTCATCCCAATGCTCCATGACCCATGTATTCACAATGCTCTGTGACGCTTGTCATCACAGTGTTCCATGACACCTGTCATCACAATGCTCCATGCCTTTGTCATCAAAATTCTACATGACCTTCTCATTACAATAATCTATGCACTTGTCATCACAATACTCCATTACCATTGTCATCACTATCCTCCATGAACCTTGGGATCACATTGCTTCATGCCCTTGTCATCACAATGCTACATGTTCCTTGAAATCAAAATGATCCATGACCTCTGTCATCGCAATGCTCCAAACGCTTGTGATCACAGTGTTCCATAACACTTTTCATCACAACGCTCCATGATGCTTGTCATCACAATATTCTAAGCCCTTTTCATCACAATGCTCCATGACCTTTGTCATCACTATTCTCAATACACTTGTCATCACAATGCTCCATGACACTTGTCGTCAGAATGCTCCTTGAACCCTGTCAGGAAAAGGCTGCATGCATTTTTCATCACAAAGCCCCATGCCGTTTTCATCACAATGCTCCATGCCATTGTCATCAAAATACTCCACAAGCTTTTCATCAGAATGCTTCATGACCCTTGTCATCACAATTCTCCATGCACTTGTCAGCACAATGCTCCCTGAACCTTGTCATCACTATGCTCCAAGCCATTGTGATCACAATGCTCCATTACCTTTGTCATCAGAATCCTCCATGACACTTGGCATCACAATGCTCCATGCCTTTGTCATCACAATGGGCCAATACATATGTCTTCACAATGCTCCGTGACACCTCTTTTCACAATACTGCATGACCTGGTCATCACAATGCTCCATGCCCTTGTCATCACAATGCGCCATTCCAACTGTCATCACAATAATCCATGAAACTTATTAGACCAATGCTCCATGCCCTTGTCATCACAATGCTCCATGCCCTTGTTATCACAGTGTTCCAAGACCCATGTAATCAGAATGCCCCATGCCCCTTTTCATCAGTATGCTCCATGAGACTTGTCATCACAAGGCTCCAAGGTTTTCTCATCACAATGCTCCAGGACCGTGTCATCACAATGCTTCACGACATTGTCATGAAAATTCTCATTGGCCCTTGTCATCATAATGCTCCAAGCCGTAGTCATCACAATGCTCCATTATATTTGTCATTACAATCCTCCATTACATTTGGCATCACAATGCTCCATGCGATTGTCATCGCAATGGACCATGACATATGTCATCACAATGCTCCCTGACACCTGTCTTCACAATACTCCATGCCCTTGTCATCACAATGCTCCATGCCCTTGTCATCACAATGCACCATGTCCACTGTCATCACAATCATCTATGAAACTTGTCAGACCAATGCTCCATGCCCCTGTCATCACAGTGCTCCATGCCATTGTCATCACAATGCTCCATGACCCCTGTCATCACAATGCCCCGTGACTCCAGTCATCACAATGCTTCAAAATGTTTGTCATCACAACGGTCCATGCCCGCATCATCACAAGGCTCTGTGACCATTTTAACCACAATGCTCCATGAACTTTTCATCCCAATGCTCCGTGACCCTTGTCATCACAATGCTCCATGCCTTTGTCAGAACAATGCTCCATGACCTTTGTCATCACAATGTGCCATGCACTTTTCATCACAATGATCCACAACCTTGTCATCGCTATGCTCCATAAACCTTGTAATCACAATGCTCCATGAACTTCTCATCCAAATGCTCTCTCACATGAAATATCACAATGTTCCACCACTAGTCATCACAATCCTCCCTCACCCCTGTTATCACGATGTTCCATGACCCCTGTCATCACAATGCTACATCCCCTTATCTGCACAATGATCCATGACCCCTGACATCACAATGTTCCATAACCCCTGTCATCAAAATGCTCCATGACCCTTTTCATCCCAAAGATCCATGACCCCTGGCATCACAATATTCTATAACCTCTGTCATCAAAATGTTCCATTACACTTTTCATCAAATTGCTGCATGACCCTGTCATCAAAATGCTCCCTGCCCTTCTCATCACAATGCACCACACCCTTGTCATCAAAATGCTCCATGACCATTGTCATCACAAAGCTCCATGGCCCTTGGCATCACAATGCTCCATGGCATTGTCATCACAATGCTCCATGAACCCTCTCATCACATGGCTCCATGCCCTTGTCATCACAAAGCACCATGACACTTGTCAACACAATGCTCGATGCCCTTCCCATCACAATGCTCCATGCCCTTGTCATTACAATCCTCCACGACCCATATATCACAGTGTTCCGTGCCCTTTTCATCACAATGCTCCATGCCCACTCTCATCACAATAATCCATCAAACATTTCAGACCAATGCTCAATGCCCTTCTCATCAAAATGCTCCATTACCTCTATCATAACAATGATCCATGACCCCTGCCATCACAGTGTTCCACGGCCTTGTCATCACAAGCCTCCATGACCCTTGTTATCACAATGCTCCATAACCCCTGTAATCACAATGCTCCATGCCCTTGTCATCACAAAGCTTCATGACGCATGTCATCAGAATGTTCCATGGCCTTCTCCTCACAATGCTCCATGCCCTTGTCATCACAATGCTCCAAGACTCATGTAATCACAATGCTCCATGCCCCTTTTCATCAGAATGCTCCATGAGACTTGTCATCACAAGTCTCCATGGTCTTCTCATCACAATGCTCCAGGACCTTGTCATCACCATGCTCCATTCCGTTGTCATCACAATGCTCCATGACCCCTGTCATCACAATACTCCATGAATATATTCAGCCCAATGCTCCATGACCTTCTCATCACAATGCTCCAAGACCAATATCATCACAATGTTCCATGACCACTGTCATCACAACATTCCATGACACCTGTCAACACAATGATCCGGGACTCTTGTCATCACAATGCTCCATTTCCTAGTCATCACAATGCTCCATGACCACTGTCATCACAATACTCCATGAATATTTTCAGCCCAATACTCCATGACGCTTGTCATCACAATGATCCATGCCCTTGTCATCCCAATGCTCCAAGACCCTTGTCATCAAAATGCTCCAAAACCCCTGTAATCACAATGCTCCATGCCCTTGTCATCACAAAGCTTCATGACGCATGTCATCAGAATGTTCCATGGCCTTCTCCTCACAATGCTCCATGCCCTTGTCATCACAATGCTCCAACACCCCTGTAATCACAATGCTCCATGCCCCTTTTCATCAGAATGCTCCATGAGACTTGTCATCACAAGTCTTCATGGACTTCTCATCACAATGCTCCAGGACCTTGTCATCACCATTCTCCATTCCGTTGTCATCACAATGCTCCATGACCACTGTCATCACAATACTCCATGAATATTTTCAGCCCAATGCTCCATGACCTTCTCATCACAATGCTCCATGACCACTGTCATCACAACACTCCATGACACCTGTCAACACAATGATCCAGGACTCTGGTCATCACAATGCTCCATTCCCTAGTCATCACAAAGCTCCATGACCACTGTCATCACAATACTCCATGAATATTTTCAGCCCAATACTCCATGACGCTTGTCATCACAATGATCCATGCCCTTGTCATCCCAATGCTCCATGACCCATGTATTCACAATGCTCTGTGACGCTTGTCATCACAGTGTTCCATGACACCTGTCATCACAATGCTCCATGCCTTTGTCATCAAAATTCTACATGACCTTCTCATTACAATAATCTATGCACTTGTCATCACAATACTCCATTACCATTGTCATCACTATCCTCCATGAACCTTGGGATCACATTGCTTCATGCCCTTGTCATCACAATGCTACATGTTCCTTGAAATCAAAATGATCCATGACCTCTGTCATCGCAATGCTCCAAACGCTTGTGATCACAGTGTTCCATAACACTTTTCATCACAACGCTCCATGATGCTTGTCATCACAATATTCTAAGCCCTTTTCATCACAATGCTCCATGACCTTTGTCATCACTATTCTCAATACACTTGTCATCACAATGCTCCATGACACTTGTCGTCAGAATGCTCCTTGAACCCTGTCAGGAAAAGGCTGCATGCATTTTTCATCACAAAGCCCCATGCCGTTTTCATCACAATGCTCCATGCCATTGTCATCAAAATACTCCACAAGCTTTTCATCAGAATGCTTCATGACCCTTGTCATCACAATTCTCCATGCACTTGTCAGCACAATGCTCCCTGAACCTTGTCATCACTATGCTCCAAGCCATTGTGATCACAATGCTCCATTACCTTTGTCATCAGAATCCTCCATGACACTTGGCATCACAATGCTCCATGCCTTTGTCATCACAATGGGCCAATACATATGTCTTCACAATGCTCCGTGACACCTCTTTTCACAATACTGCATGACCTGGTCATCACAATGCTCCATGCCCTTGTCATCACAATGCGCCATTCCAACTGTCATCACAATAATCCATGAAACTTATTAGACCAATGCTCCATGCCCTTGTCATCACAATGCTCCATGCCCTTGTTATCACAGTGTTCCAAGACCCATGTAATCAGAATGCTCCATGCCCCTTTTCATCAGTATGCTCCATGAGACTTGTCATCACAAGGCTCCAAGGTTTTCTCATCACAATGCTCCAGGACCGTGTCATCACAATGCTTCACGACATTGTCATGAAAATTCTCATTGGCCCTTGTCATCATAATGCTCCAAGCCGTAGTCATCACAATGCTCCATTATATTTGTCATTACAATCCTCCATTACATTTGGCATCACAATGCTCCATGCGATTGTCATCGCAATGGACCATGACATATGTCATCACAATGCTCCCTGACACCTGTCTTCACAATACTCCATGCCCTTGTCATCACAATGCTCCATGCCCTTGTCATCACAATGCACCATGTCCACTGTCATCACAATCATCTATGAAACTTGTCAGACCAATGCTCCATGCCCCTGTCATCACAGTGCTCCATGCCATTGTCATCACAATGCTCCATGACCCCTGTCATCACAATGCCCCGTGACTCCAGTCATCACAATGCTTCAAAATGTTTGTCATCACAACGGTCCATGCCCGCGTCATCACAAGGCTCTGTGACCATTTTAACCACAATGCTCCATGAACTTTTCATCCCAATGCTCCGTGACCCTTGTCATCACAATGCTCCATGCCTTTGTCAGAACAATGCTCCATGACCTTTGTCATCACAATGTGCCATGCACTTTTCATCACAATGATCCACAACCTTGTCATCGCTATGCTCCATAAACCTTGTAATCACAATGCTCCATGAACTTCTCATCCAAATGCTCTCTCACATGAAATATCACAATGTTCCACCACTAGTCATCACAATCCTCCCTCACCCCTGTTATCACGATGTTCCATGACCCCTGTCATCACAATGCTACATCCCCTTATCTGCACAATGATCCATGACCCCTGACATCACAATGTTCCATAACCCCTGTCATCAAAATGCTCCATGACCCTTTTCATCCCAAAGATCCATGACCCCTGGCATCACAATATTCTATAACCTCTGTCATCAAAATGTTCCATTACACTTTTCATCAAATTGCTGCATGACCCTGTCATCAAAATGCTCCCTGCCCTTCTCATCACAATGCACCACACCCTTGTCATCAAAATGCTCCATGACCATTGTCATCACAAAGCTCCATGGCCCTTGGCATCACAATGCTCCATGGCATTGTCATCACAATGCTCCATGAACCCTCTCATCACATGGCTCCATGCCCTTGTCATCACAAAGCACCATGACACTTGTCAACACAATGCTCGATGCCCTTCCCATCACAATGCTCCATGCCCTTGTCATTACAATCCTCCACGACCCATATATCACAGTGTTCCGTGCCCTTTTCATCACAATGCTCCATGCCCACTCTCATCACAATAATCCATCAAACATTTCAGACCAATGCTCAATGCCCTTCTCATCAAAATGCTCCATTACCTCTATCATAACAATGATCCATGACCCCTGCCATCACAGTGTTCCACGGCCTTGTCATCACAAGCCTCCATGACCCTTGTTATCACAATGCTCCATAACCCCTGTAATCACAATGCTCCATGCCCTTGTCATCACAAAGCTTCATGACGCATGTCATCAGAATGTTCCATGGCCTTCTCCTCACAATGCTCCATGCCCTTGTCATCACAATGCTCCAAGACTCATGTAATCACAATGCTCCATGCCCCTTTTCATCAGAATGCTCCATGAGACTTGTCATCACAAGTCTCCATGGTCTTCTCATCACAATGCTCCAGGACCTTGTCATCACCATGCTCCATTCCGTTGTCATCACAATGCTCCATGACCCCTGTCATCACAATACTCCATGAATATATTCAGCCCAATGCTCCATGACCTTCTCATCACAATGCTCCAAGACCAATATCATCACAATGTTCCATGACCACTGTCATCACAACATTCCATGACACCTGTCAACACAATGATCCGGGACTCTTGTCATCACAATGCTCCATTCCCTAGTCATCACAATGCTCCATGACCACTGTCATCACAATACTCCATGAATATTTTCAGCCCAATACTCCATGACGCTTGTCATCACAATGATCCATGCCCTTGTCATCCCAATGCTCCAAGACCCTTGTCATCAAAATGCTCCAAAACCCCTGTAATCACAATGCTCCATGCCCTTGTCATCACAAAGCTTCATGACGCATGTCATCAGAATGTTCCATGGCCTTCTCCTCACAATGCTCCATGCCCTTGTCATCACAATGCTCCAACACCCCTGTAATCACAATGCTCCATGCCCCTTTTCATCAGAATGCTCCATGAGACTTGTCATCACAAGTCTTCATGGACTTCTCATCACAATGCTCCAGGACCTTGTCATCACCATTCTCCATTCCGTTGTCATCACAATGCTCCATGACCACTGTCATCACAATACTCCATGAATATTTTCAGCCCAATGCTCCATGACCTTCTCATCACAATGCTCCATGACCACTGTCATCACAACACTCCATGACACCTGTCAACACAATGATCCAGGACTCTGGTCATCACAATGCTCCATTCCCTAGTCATCACAAAGCTCCATGACCACTGTCATCACAATACTCCATGAATATTTTCAGCCCAATACTCCATGACGCTTGTCATCACAATGATCCATGCCCTTGTCATCCCAATGCTCCATGACCCATGTATTCACAATGCTCTGTGACGCTTGTCATCACAGTGTTCCATGACACCTGTCATCACAATGCTCCATGCCTTTGTCATCAAAATTCTACATGACCTTCTCATTACAATAATCTATGCACTTGTCATCACAATACTCCATTACCATTGTCATCACTATCCTCCATGAACCTTGGGATCACATTGCTTCATGCCCTTGTCATCACAATGCTACATGTTCCTTGAAATCAAAATGATCCATGACCTCTGTCATCGCAATGCTCCAAACGCTTGTGATCACAGTGTTCCATAACACTTTTCATCACAACGCTCCATGATGCTTGTCATCACAATATTCTAAGCCCTTTTCATCACAATGCTCCATGACCTTTGTCATCACTATTCTCAATACACTTGTCATCACAATGCTCCATGACACTTGTCGTCAGAATGCTCCTTGAACCCTGTCAGGAAAAGGCTGCATGCATTTTTCATCACAAAGCCCCATGCCGTTTTCATCACAATGCTCCATGCCATTGTCATCAAAATACTCCACAAGCTTTTCATCAGAATGCTTCATGACCCTTGTCATCACAATTCTCCATGCACTTGTCAGCACAATGCTCCCTGAACCTTGTCATCACTATGCTCCAAGCCATTGTGATCACAATGCTCCATTACCTTTGTCATCAGAATCCTCCATGACACTTGGCATCACAATGCTCCATGCCTTTGTCATCACAATGGGCCAATACATATGTCTTCACAATGCTCCGTGACACCTCTTTTCACAATACTGCATGACCTGGTCATCACAATGCTCCATGCCCTTGTCATCACAATGCGCCATTCCAACTGTCATCACAATAATCCATGAAACTTATTAGACCAATGCTCCATGCCCTTGTCATCACAATGCTCCATGCCCTTGTTATCACAGTGTTCCAAGACCCATGTAATCAGAATGCCCCATGCCCCTTTTCATCAGTATGCTCCATGAGACTTGTCATCACAAGGCTCCAAGGTTTTCTCATCACAATGCTCCAGGACCGTGTCATCACAATGCTTCACGACATTGTCATGAAAATTCTCATTGGCCCTTGTCATCATAATGCTCCAAGCCGTAGTCATCACAATGCTCCATTATATTTGTCATTACAATCCTCCATTACATTTGGCATCACAATGCTCCATGCGATTGTCATCGCAATGGACCATGACATATGTCATCACAATGCTCCCTGACACCTGTCTTCACAATACTCCATGCCCTTGTCATCACAATGCTCCATGCCCTTGTCATCACAATGCACCATGTCCACTGTCATCACAATCATCTATGAAACTTGTCAGACCAATGCTCCATGCCCCTGTCATCACAGTGCTCCATGCCATTGTCATCACAATGCTCCATGACCCCTGTCATCACAATGCCCCGTGACTCCAGTCATCACAATGCTTCAAAATGTTTGTCATCACAACGGTCCATGCCCGCATCATCACAAGGCTCTGTGACCATTTTAACCACAATGCTCCATGAACTTTTCATCCCAATGCTCCGTGACCCTTGTCATCACAATGCTCCATGCCTTTGTCAGAACAATGCTCCATGACCTTTGTCATCACAATGTGCCATGCACTTTTCATCACAATGATCCACAACCTTGTCATCGCTATGCTCCATAAACCTTGTAATCACAATGCTCCATGAACTTCTCATCCAAATGCTCTCTCACATGAAATATCACAATGTTCCACCACTAGTCATCACAATCCTCCCTCACCCCTGTTATCACGATGTTCCATGACCCCTGTCATCACAATGCTACATCCCCTTATCTGCACAATGATCCATGACCCCTGACATCACAATGTTCCATAACCCCTGTCATCAAAATGCTCCATGACCCTTTTCATCCCAAAGATCCATGACCCCTGGCATCACAATATTCTATAACCTCTGTCATCAAAATGTTCCATTACACTTTTCATCAAATTGCTGCATGACCCTGTCATCAAAATGCTCCCTGCCCTTCTCATCACAATGCACCACACCCTTGTCATCAAAATGCTCCATGACCATTGTCATCACAAAGCTCCATGGCCCTTGGCATCACAATGCTCCATGGCATTGTCATCACAATGCTCCATGAACCCTCTCATCACATGGCTCCATGCCCTTGTCATCACAAAGCACCATGACACTTGTCAACACAATGCTCGATGCCCTTCCCATCACAATGCTCCATGCCCTTGTCATTACAATCCTCCACGACCCATATATCACAGTGTTCCGTGCCCTTTTCATCACAATGCTCCATGCCCACTCTCATCACAATAATCCATCAAACATTTCAGACCAATGCTCAATGCCCTTCTCATCAAAATGCTCCATTACCTCTATCATAACAATGATCCATGACCCCTGCCATCACAGTGTTCCACGGCCTTGTCATCACAAGCCTCCATGACCCTTGTTATCACAATGCTCCATAACCCCTGTAATCACAATGCTCCATGCCCTTGTCATCACAAAGCTTCATGACGCATGTCATCAGAATGTTCCATGGCCTTCTCCTCACAATGCTCCATGCCCTTGTCATCACAATGCTCCAAGACTCATGTAATCACAATGCTCCATGCCCCTTTTCATCAGAATGCTCCATGAGACTTGTCATCACAAGTCTCCATGGTCTTCTCATCACAATGCTCCAGGACCTTGTCATCACCATGCTCCATTCCGTTGTCATCACAATGCTCCATGACCCCTGTCATCACAATACTCCATGAATATATTCAGCCCAATGCTCCATGACCTTCTCATCACAATGCTCCAAGACCAATATCATCACAATGTTCCATGACCACTGTCATCACAACATTCCATGACACCTGTCAACACAATGATCCGGGACTCTTGTCATCACAATGCTCCATTCCCTAGTCATCACAATGCTCCATGACCACTGTCATCACAATACTCCATGAATATTTTCAGCCCAATACTCCATGACGCTTGTCATCACAATGATCCATGCCCTTGTCATCCCAATGCTCCAAGACCCTTGTCATCAAAATGCTCCAAAACCCCTGTAATCACAATGCTCCATGCCCTTGTCATCACAAAGCTTCATGACGCATGTCATCAGAATGTTCCATGGCCTTCTCCTCACAATGCTCCATGCCCTTGTCATCACAATGCTCCAACACCCCTGTAATCACAATGCTCCATGCCCCTTTTCATCAGAATGCTCCATGAGACTTGTCATCACAAGTCTTCATGGACTTCTCATCACAATGCTCCAGGACCTTGTCATCACCATTCTCCATTCCGTTGTCATCACAATGCTCCATGACCACTGTCATCACAATACTCCATGAATATTTTCAGCCCAATGCTCCATGACCTTCTCATCACAATGCTCCATGACCACTGTCATCACAACACTCCATGACACCTGTCAACACAATGATCCAGGACTCTGGTCATCACAATGCTCCATTCCCTAGTCATCACAAAGCTCCATGACCACTGTCATCACAATACTCCATGAATATTTTCAGCCCAATACTCCATGACGCTTGTCATCACAATGATCCATGCCCTTGTCATCCCAATGCTCCATGACCCATGTATTCACAATGCTCTGTGACGCTTGTCATCACAGTGTTCCATGACACCTGTCATCACAATGCTCCATGCCTTTGTCATCAAAATTCTACATGACCTTCTCATTACAATAATCTATGCACTTGTCATCACAATACTCCATTACCATTGTCATCACTATCCTCCATGAACCTTGGGATCACATTGCTTCATGCCCTTGTCATCACAATGCTACATGTTCCTTGAAATCAAAATGATCCATGACCTCTGTCATCGCAATGCTCCAAACGCTTGTGATCACAGTGTTCCATAACACTTTTCATCACAACGCTCCATGATGCTTGTCATCACAATATTCTAAGCCCTTTTCATCACAATGCTCCATGACCTTTGTCATCACTATTCTCAATACACTTGTCATCACAATGCTCCATGACACTTGTCGTCAGAATGCTCCTTGAACCCTGTCAGGAAAAGGCTGCATGCATTTTTCATCACAAAGCCCCATGCCGTTTTCATCACAATGCTCCATGCCATTGTCATCAAAATACTCCACAAGCTTTTCATCAGAATGCTTCATGACCCTTGTCATCACAATTCTCCATGCACTTGTCAGCACAATGCTCCCTGAACCTTGTCATCACTATGCTCCAAGCCATTGTGATCACAATGCTCCATTACCTTTGTCATCAGAATCCTCCATGACACTTGGCATCACAATGCTCCATGCCTTTGTCATCACAATGGGCCAATACATATGTCTTCACAATGCTCCGTGACACCTCTTTTCACAATACTGCATGACCTGGTCATCACAATGCTCCATGCCCTTGTCATCACAATGCGCCATTCCAACTGTCATCACAATAATCCATGAAACTTATTAGACCAATGCTCCATGCCCTTGTCATCACAATGCTCCATGCCCTTGTTATCACAGTGTTCCAAGACCCATGTAATCAGAATGCCCCATGCCCCTTTTCATCAGTATGCTCCATGAGACTTGTCATCACAAGGCTCCAAGGTTTTCTCATCACAATGCTCCAGGACCGTGTCATCACAATGCTTCACGACATTGTCATGAAAATTCTCATTGGCCCTTGTCATCATAATGCTCCAAGCCGTAGTCATCACAATGCTCCATTATATTTGTCATTACAATCCTCCATTACATTTGGCATCACAATGCTCCATGCGATTGTCATCGCAATGGACCATGACATATGTCATCACAATGCTCCCTGACACCTGTCTTCACAATACTCCATGCCCTTGTCATCACAATGCTCCATGCCCTTGTCATCACAATGCACCATGTCCACTGTCATCACAATCATCTATGAAACTTGTCAGACCAATGCTCCATGCCCCTGTCATCACAGTGCTCCATGCCATTGTCATCACAATGCTCCATGACCCCTGTCATCACAATGCCCCGTGACTCCAGTCATCACAATGCTTCAAAATGTTTGTCATCACAACGGTCCATGCCCGCGTCATCACAAGGCTCTGTGACCATTTTAACCACAATGCTCCATGAACTTTTCATCCCAATGCTCCGTGACCCTTGTCATCACAATGCTCCATGCCTTTGTCAGAACAATGCTCCATGACCTTTGTCATCACAATGTGCCATGCACTTTTCATCACAATGATCCACAACCTTGTCATCGCTATGCTCCATAAACCTTGTAATCACAATGCTCCATGAACTTCTCATCCAAATGCTCTCTCACATGAAATATCACAATGTTCCACCACTAGTCATCACAATCCTCCCTCACCCCTGTTATCACGATGTTCCATGACCCCTGTCATCACAATGCTACATCCCCTTATCTGCACAATGATCCATGACCCCTGACATCACAATGTTCCATAACCCCTGTCATCAAAATGCTCCATGACCCTTTTCATCCCAAAGATCCATGACCCCTGGCATCACAATATTCTATAACCTCTGTCATCAAAATGTTCCATTACACTTTTCATCAAATTGCTGCATGACCCTGTCATCAAAATGCTCCCTGCCCTTCTCATCACAATGCACCACACCCTTGTCATCAAAATGCTCCATGACCATTGTCATCACAAAGCTCCATGGCCCTTGGCATCACAATGCTCCATGGCATTGTCATCACAATGCTCCATGAACCCTCTCATCACATGGCTCCATGCCCTTGTCATCACAAAGCACCATGACACTTGTCAACACAATGCTCGATGCCCTTCCCATCACAATGCTCCATGCCCTTGTCATTACAATCCTCCACGACCCATATATCACAGTGTTCCGTGCCCTTTTCATCACAATGCTCCATGCCCACTCTCATCACAATAATCCATCAAACATTTCAGACCAATGCTCAATGCCCTTCTCATCAAAATGCTCCATTACCTCTATCATAACAATGATCCATGACCCCTGCCATCACAGTGTTCCACGGCCTTGTCATCACAAGCCTCCATGACCCTTGTTATCACAATGCTCCATAACCCCTGTAATCACAATGCTCCATGCCCTTGTCATCACAAAGCTTCATGACGCATGTCATCAGAATGTTCCATGGCCTTCTCCTCACAATGCTCCATGCCCTTGTCATCACAATGCTCCAAGACTCATGTAATCACAATGCTCCATGCCCCTTTTCATCAGAATGCTCCATGAGACTTGTCATCACAAGTCTCCATGGTCTTCTCATCACAATGCTCCAGGACCTTGTCATCACCATGCTCCATTCCGTTGTCATCACAATGCTCCATGACCCCTGTCATCACAATACTCCATGAATATATTCAGCCCAATGCTCCATGACCTTCTCATCACAATGCTCCAAGACCAATATCATCACAATGTTCCATGACCACTGTCATCACAACATTCCATGACACCTGTCAACACAATGATCCGGGACTCTTGTCATCACAATGCTCCATTCCCTAGTCATCACAATGCTCCATGACCACTGTCATCACAATACTCCATGAATATTTTCAGCCCAATACTCCATGACGCTTGTCATCACAATGATCCATGCCCTTGTCATCCCAATGCTCCAAGACCCTTGTCATCAAAATGCTCCAAAACCCCTGTAATCACAATGCTCCATGCCCTTGTCATCACAAAGCTTCATGACGCATGTCATCAGAATGTTCCATGGCCTTCTCCTCACAATGCTCCATGCCCTTGTCATCACAATGCTCCAACACCCCTGTAATCACAATGCTCCATGCCCCTTTTCATCAGAATGCTCCATGAGACTTGTCATCACAAGTCTTCATGGACTTCTCATCACAATGCTCCAGGACCTTGTCATCACCATTCTCCATTCCGTTGTCATCACAATGCTCCATGACCACTGTCATCACAATACTCCATGAATATTTTCAGCCCAATGCTCCATGACCTTCTCATCACAATGCTCCATGACCACTGTCATCACAACACTCCATGACACCTGTCAACACAATGGTCCAGGACTCTGGTCATCACAATGCTCCATTCCCTAGTCATCACAAAGCTCCATGACCACTGTCATCACAATACTCCATGAATATTTTCAGCCCAATACTCCATGACGCTTGTCATCACAATGATCCATGCCCTTGTCATCCCAATGCTCCATGACCCATGTATTCACAATGCTCTGTGACGCTTGTCATCACAGTGTTCCATGACACCTGTCATCACAATGCTCCATGCCTTTGTCATCAAAATTCTACATGACCTTCTCATTACAATAATCTATGCACTTGTCATCACAATACTCCATTACCATTGTCATCACTATCCTCCATGAACCTTGGGATCACATTGCTTCATGCCCTTGTCATCACAATGCTACATGTTCCTTGAAATCAAAATGATCCATGACCTCTGTCATCGCAATGCTCCAAACGCTTGTGATCACAGTGTTCCATAACACTTTTCATCACAACGCTCCATGATGCTTGTCATCACAATATTCTAAGCCCTTTTCATCACAATGCTCCATGACCTTTGTCATCACTATTCTCAATACACTTGTCATCACAATGCTCCATGACACTTGTCGTCAGAATGCTCCTTGAACCCTGTCAGGAAAAGGCTGCATGCATTTTTCATCACAAAGCCCCATGCCGTTTTCATCACAATGCTCCATGCCATTGTCATCAAAATACTCCACAAGCTTTTCATCAGAATGCTTCATGACCCTTGTCATCACAATTCTCCATGCACTTGTCAGCACAATGCTCCCTGAACCTTGTCATCACAATGCTCCATGCCTTTGTCATCACAATGGGCCAATACATATGTCTTCACAATGCTCCGTGACACCTCTTTTCACAATACTGCATGACCTGGTCATCACAATGCTCCATGCCCTTGTCATCACAATGCGCCATTCCAACTGTCATCACAATAATCCATGAAACTTATTAGACCAATGCTCCATGCCCTTGTCATCACAATGCTCCATGCCCTTGTTATCACAGTGTTCCAAGACCCATGTAATCAGAATGCTCCATGCCCCTTTTCATCAGTATGCTCCATGAGACTTGTCATCACAAGGCTCCAAGGTTTTCTCATCACAATGCTCCAGGACCGTGTCATCACAATGCTTCACGACATTGTCATGAAAATTCTCATTGGCCCTTGTCATCATAATGCTCCAAGCCGTAGTCATCACAATGCTCCATTATATTTGTCATTACAATCCTCCATTACATTTGGCATCACAATGCTCCATGCGATTGTCATCGCAATGGACCATGACATATGTCATCACAATGCTCCCTGACACCTGTCTTCACAATACTCCATGCCCTTGTCATCACAATGCTCCATGCCCTTGTCATCACAATGCACCATGTCCACTGTCATCACAATCATCTATGAAACTTGTCAGACCAATGCTCCATGCCCCTGTCATCACAGTGCTCCATGCCATTGTCATCACAATGCTCCATGACCCCTGTCATCACAATGCCCCGTGACTCCAGTCATCACAATGCTTCAAAATGTTTGTCATCACAACGGTCCATGCCCGCGTCATCACAAGGCTCTGTGACCATTTTAACCACAATGCTCCATGAACTTTTCATCCCAATGCTCCGTGACCCTTGTCATCACAATGCTCCATGCCTTTGTCAGAACAATGCTCCATGACCTTTGTCATCACAATGTGCCATGCACTTTTCATCACAATGATCCACAACCTTGTCATCGCTATGCTCCATAAACCTTGTAATCACAATGCTCCATGAACTTCTCATCCAAATGCTCTCTCACATGAAATATCACAATGTTCCACCACTAGTCATCACAATCCTCCCTCACCCCTGTTATCACGATGTTCCATGACCCCTGTCATCACAATGCTACATCCCCTTATCTGCACAATGATCCATGACCCCTGACATCACAATGTTCCATAACCCCTGTCATCAAAATGCTCCATGACCCTTTTCATCCCAAAGATCCATGACCCCTGGCATCACAATATTCTATAACCTCTGTCATCAAAATGTTCCATTACACTTTTCATCAAATTGCTGCATGACCCTGTCATCAAAATGCTCCCTGCCCTTCTCATCACAATGCACCACACCCTTGTCATCAAAATGCTCCATGACCATTGTCATCACAAAGCTCCATGGCCCTTGGCATCACAATGCTCCATGGCATTGTCATCACAATGCTCCATGAACCCTCTCATCACATGGCTCCATGCCCTTGTCATCACAAAGCACCATGACACTTGTCAACACAATGCTCGATGCCCTTCCCATCACAATGCTCCATGCCCTTGTCATTACAATCCTCCACGACCCATATATCACAGTGTTCCGTGCCCTTTTCATCACAATGCTCCATGCCCACTCTCATCACAATAATCCATCAAACATTTCAGACCAATGCTCAATGCCCTTCTCATCAAAATGCTCCATTACCTCTATCATAACAATGATCCATGACCCCTGCCATCACAGTGTTCCACGGCCTTGTCATCACAAGCCTCCATGACCCTTGTTATCACAATGCTCCATAACCCCTGTAATCACAATGCTCCATGCCCTTGTCATCACAAAGCTTCATGACGCATGTCATCAGAATGTTCCATGGCCTTCTCCTCACAATGCTCCATGCCCTTGTCATCACAATGCTCCAAGACTCATGTAATCACAATGCTCCATGCCCCTTTTCATCAGAATGCTCCATGAGACTTGTCATCACAAGTCTCCATGGTCTTCTCATCACAATGCTCCAGGACCTTGTCATCACCATGCTCCATTCCGTTGTCATCACAATGCTCCATGACCCCTGTCATCACAATACTCCATGAATATATTCAGCCCAATGCTCCATGACCTTCTCATCACAATGCTCCAAGACCAATATCATCACAATGTTCCATGACCACTGTCATCACAACATTCCATGACACCTGTCAACACAATGATCCGGGACTCTTGTCATCACAATGCTCCATTCCCTAGTCATCACAATGCTCCATGACCACTGTCATCACAATACTCCATGAATATTTTCAGCCCAATACTCCATGACGCTTGTCATCACAATGATCCATGCCCTTGTCATCCCAATGCTCCAAGACCCTTGTCATCAAAATGCTCCAAAACCCCTGTAATCACAATGCTCCATGCCCTTGTCATCACAAAGCTTCATGACGCATGTCATCAGAATGTTCCATGGCCTTCTCCTCACAATGCTCCATGCCCTTGTCATCACAATGCTCCAACACCCCTGTAATCACAATGCTCCATGCCCCTTTTCATCAGAATGCTCCATGAGACTTGTCATCACAAGTCTTCATGGACTTCTCATCACAATGCTCCAGGACCTTGTCATCACCATTCTCCATTCCGTTGTCATCACAATGCTCCATGACCACTGTCATCACAATACTCCATGAATATTTTCAGCCCAATGCTCCATGACCTTCTCATCACAATGCTCCATGACCACTGTCATCACAACACTCCATGACACCTGTCAACACAATGGTCCAGGACTCTGGTCATCACAATGCTCCATTCCCTAGTCATCACAAAGCTCCATGACCACTGTCATCACAATACTCCATGAATATTTTCAGCCCAATACTCCATGACGCTTGTCATCACAATGATCCATGCCCTTGTCATCCCAATGCTCCATGACCCATGTATTCACAATGCTCTGTGACGCTTGTCATCACAGTGTTCCATGACACCTGTCATCACAATGCTCCATGCCTTTGTCATCAAAATTCTACATGACCTTCTCATTACAATAATCTATGCACTTGTCATCACAATACTCCATTACCATTGTCATCACTATCCTCCATGAACCTTGGGATCACATTGCTTCATGCCCTTGTCATCACAATGCTACATGTTCCTTGAAATCAAAATGATCCATGACCTCTGTCATCGCAATGCTCCAAACGCTTGTGATCACAGTGTTCCATAACACTTTTCATCACAACGCTCCATGATGCTTGTCATCACAATATTCTAAGCCCTTTTCATCACAATGCTCCATGACCTTTGTCATCACTATTCTCAATACACTTGTCATCACAATGCTCCATGACACTTGTCGTCAGAATGCTCCTTGAACCCTGTCAGGAAAAGGCTGCATGCATTTTTCATCACAAAGCCCCATGCCGTTTTCATCACAATGCTCCATGCCATTGTCATCAAAATACTCCACAAGCTTTTCATCAGAATGCTTCATGACCCTTGTCATCACAATTCTCCATGCACTTGTCAGCACAATGCTCCCTGAACCTTGTCATCACTATGCTCCAAGCCATTGTGATCACAATGCTCCATTACCTTTGTCATCAGAATCCTCCATGACACTTGGCATCACAATGCTCCATGCCTTTGTCATCACAATGGGCCAATACATATGTCTTCACAATGCTCCATGACACCTCTTTTCACAATACTGCATGACCTGGTCATCACAATGCTCCATGCCCTTGTCATCACAATGCGCCATTCCAACTGTCATCACAATAATCCATGAAACTTATTAGACCAATGCTCCATGCCCTTGTCATCACAATGCTCCATGCCCTTGTTATCACAGTGTTCCAAGACCCATGTAATCAGAATCCTCCATGCCCCTTTTCATCAGTATGCTCCATGAGACTTGTCATCACAAGGCTCCAAGGTTTTCTCATCACAATGCTCCAGGACCGTGTCATCACAATGCTTCACGACATTGTCATGAAAATTCTCATTGGCCCTTGTCATCATAATGCTCCAAGCCGTAGTCATCACAATGCTCCATTATATTTGTCATTACAATCCTCCATTACATTTGGCATCACAATGCTCCATGCGATTGTCATCGCAATGGACCATGACATATGTCATCACAATGCTCCCTGACACCTGTCTTCACAATACTCCATGCCCTTGTCATCACAATGCTCCATGCCCTTGTCATCACAATGCACCATGTCCACTGTCATCACAATCATCTATGAAACTTGTCAGACCAATGCTCCATGCCCCTGTCATCACAGTGCTCCATGCCATTGTCATCACAATGCTCCATGACCCCTGTCATCACAATGCCCCGTGACTCCAGTCATCACAATGCTTCAAAATGTTTGTCATCACAACGGTCCATGCCCGCGTCATCACAAGGCTCTGTGACAATTTTAACCACAATGCTCCATGAACTTTTCATCCCAATGCTCCGTGACCCTTGTCATCACAATGCTCCATGCCTTTGTCAGAACAATGCTCCATGACCTTTGTCATCACAATGTGCCATGCACTTTTCATCACAATGATCCACAACCTTGTCATCGCTATGCTCCATAAACCTTGTAATCACAATGCTCCATGAACTTCTCATCCAAATGCTCTCTCACATGAAATATCACAATGTTCCACCACTAGTCATCACAATCCTCCCTCACCCCTGTTATCACGATGTTCCATGACCCCTGTCATCACAATGCTACATCCCCTTATCTGCACAATGATCCATGACCCCTGACATCACAATGTTCCATAACCCCTGTCATCAAAATGCTCCATGACCCTTTTCATCCCAAAGATCCATGACCCCTGGCATCACAATATTCTATAACCTCTGTCATCAAAATGTTCCATTACACTTTTCATCAAATTGCTGCATGACCCTGTCATCAAAATGCTCCCTGCCCTTCTCATCACAATGCACCACACCCTTGTCATCAAAATGCTCCATGACCATTGTCATCACAAAGCTCCATGGCCCTTGGCATCACAATGCTCCATGGCATTGTCATCACAATGCTCCATGAACCCTCTCATCACATGGCTCCATGCCCTTGTCATCACAAAGCACCATGACACTTGTCAACACAATGCTCGATGCCCTTCCCATCACAATGCTCCATGCCCTTGTCATTACAATCCTCCACGACCCATATATCACAGTGTTCCGTGCCCTTTTCATCACAATGCTCCATGCCCACTCTCATCACAATAATCCATCAAACATTTCAGACCAATGCTCAATGCCCTTCTCATCAAAATGCTCCATTACCTCTATCATAACAATGATCCATGACCCCTGCCATCACAGTGTTCCACGGCCTTGTCATCACAAGCCTCCATGACCCTTGTTATCACAATGCTCCATAACCCCTGTAATCACAATGCTCCATGCCCTTGTCATCACAAAGCTTCATGACGCATGTCATCAGAATGTTCCATGGCCTTCTCCTCACAATGCTCCATGCCCTTGTCATCACAATGCTCCAAGACTCATGTAATCACAATGCTCCATGCCCCTTTTCATCAGAATGCTCCATGAGACTTGTCATCACAAGTCTCCATGGTCTTCTCATCACAATGCTCCAGGACCTTGTCATCACCATGCTCCATTCCGTTGTCATCACAATGCTCCATGACCCCTGTCATCACAATACTCCATGAATATATTCAGCCCAATGCTCCATGACCTTCTCATCACAATGCTCCAAGACCAATATCATCACAATGTTCCATGACCACTGTCATCACAACATTCCATGACACCTGTCAACACAATGATCCGGGACTCTTGTCATCACAATGCTCCATTCCCTAGTCATCACAATGCTCCATGACCACTGTCATCACAATACTCCATGAATATTTTCAGCCCAATACTCCATGACGCTTGTCATCACAATGATCCATGCCCTTGTCATCCCAATGCTCCAAGACCCTTGTCATCAAAATGCTCCAAAACCCCTGTAATCACAATGCTCCATGCCCTTGTCATCACAAAGCTTCATGACGCATGTCATCAGAATGTTCCATGGCCTTCTCCTCACAATGCTCCATGCCCTTGTCATCACAATGCTCCAACACCCCTGTAATCACAATGCTCCATGCCCCTTTTCATCAGAATGCTCCATGAGACTTGTCATCACAAGTCTTCATGGACTTCTCATCACAATGCTCCAGGACCTTGTCATCACCATTCTCCATTCCGTTGTCATCACAATGCTCCATGACCACTGTCATCACAATACTCCATGAATATTTTCAGCCCAATGCTCCATGACCTTCTCATCACAATGCTCCATGACCACTGTCATCACAACACTCCATGACACCTGTCAACACAATGATCCAGGACTCTGGTCATCACAATGCTCCATTCCCTAGTCATCACAAAGCTCCATGACCACTGTCATCACAATACTCCATGAATATTTTCAGCCCAATACTCCATGACGCTTGTCATCACAATGATCCATGCCCTTGTCATCCCAATGCTCCATGACCCATGTATTCACAATGCTCTGTGACGCTTGTCATCACAGTGTTCCATGACACCTGTCATCACAATGCTCCATGCCTTTGTCATCAAAATTCTACATGACCTTCTCATTACAATAATCTATGCACTTGTCATCACAATACTCCATTACCATTGTCATCACTATCCTCCATGAACCTTGGGATCACATTGCTTCATGCCCTTGTCATCACAATGCTACATGTTCCTTGAAATCAAAATGATCCATGACCTCTGTCATCACAATGCTCCAAACGCTTGTGATCACAGTGTTCCATAACACTTTTCATCACAACGCTCCATGATGCTTGTCATCACAATATTCTAAGCCCTTTTCATCACAATGCTCCATGACCTTTGTCATCACTATTCTCAATACACTTGTCATCACAATGCTCCATGACACTTGTCGTCAGAATGCTCCTTGAACCCTGTCAGGAAAAGGCTGCATGCATTTTTCATCACAAAGCCCCATGCCGTTTTCATCACAATGCTCCATGCCATTGTCATCAAAATACTCCACAAGCTTTTCATCAGAATGCTTCATGACCCTTGTCATCACAATTCTCCATGCACTTGTCAGCACAATGCTCCCTGAACCTTGTCATCACTATGCTCCAAGCCATTGTGATCACAATGCTCCATTAACTTTGTCATCAGAATCCTCCATGACACATGGCATCACAATGCTCCATGCCTTTGTCATCACAATGGGCCAATACATATGTCTTCACAATGCTCCGTGACACCTCTTTTCACAATACTGCATGACCTGGTCATCACAATGCTCCATGCCCTTGTCATCACAATGCGCCATTCCAACTGTCATCACAATAATCCATGAAACTTATTAGACCAATGCTCCATGCCCTTGTCATCACAATGCTCCATGCCCTTGTTATCACAGTGTTCCAAGACCCATGTAATCAGAATGCTCCATGCCCCTTTTCATCAGTATGCTCCATGAGACTTGTCATCACAAGGCTCCAAGGTTTTCTCATCACAATGCTCCAGGACCGTGTCATCACAATGCTTCACGACATTGTCATGAAAATTCTCATTGGCCCTTGTCATCATAATGCTCCAAGCCGTAGTCATCACAATGCTCCATTATATTTGTCATTACAATCCTCCATTACATTTGGCATCACAATGCTCCATGCGATTGTCATCGCAATGGACCATGACATATGTCATCACAATGCTCCCTGACACCTGTCTTCACAATACTCCATGCCCTTGTCATCACAATGCTCCATGCCCTTGTCATCACAATGCACCATGTCCACTGTCATCACAATCATCTATGAAACTTGTCAGACCAATGCTCCATGCCCCTGTCATCACAGTGCTCCATGCCATTGTCATCACAATGCTCCATGACCCCTGTCATCACAATGCCCCGTGACTCCAGTCATCACAATGCTTCAAAATGTTTGTCATCACAACGGTCCATGCCCGTGTCATCACAAGGCTCTGTGACCATTTTAACCACAATGCTCCATGAACTTTTCATCCCAATGCTCCGTGACCCTTGTCATCACAATGCTCCATGCCTTTGTCAGAACAATGCTCCATGACCTTTGTCATCACAATGTGCCATGCACTTTTCATCACAATGATCCACAACCTTGTCATCGCTATGCTCCATAAACCTTGTAATCACAATGCTCCATGAACTTCTCATCCAAATGCTCTCTCACATGAAATATCACAATGTTCCACCACTAGTCATCACAATCCTCCCTCACCCCTGTTATCACGATGTTCCATGACCCCTGTCATCACAATGCTACATCCCCTTATCTGCACAATGATCCATGACCCCTGACATCACAATGTTCCATAACCCCTGTCATCAAAATGCTCCATGACCCTTTTCATCCCAAAGATCCATGACCCCTGGCATCACAATATTCTATAACCTCTGTCATCAAAATGTTCCATTACACTTTTCATCAAATTGCTGCATGACCCTGTCATCAAAATGCTCCCTGCCCTTCTCATCACAATGCACCACACCCTTGTCATCAAAATGCTCCATGACCATTGTCATCACAAAGCTCCATGGCCCTTGGCATCACAATGCTCCATGGCATTGTCATCACAATGCTCCATGAACCCTCTCATCACATGGCTCCATGCCCTTGTCATCACAAAGCACCATGACACTTGTCAACACAATGCTCGATGCCCTTCCCATCACAATGCTCCATGCCCTTATCATTACAATCCTCCACGACCCATATATCACAGTGTTCCGTGCCCTTTTCATCACAATGCTCCATGCCCACTCTCATCACAATAATCCATCAAACATTTCAGACCAATGCTCAATGCACTTCTCATCAAAATGCTCCATTACCTCTATCATAACAATGATCCATGACCCCTGCCATCACAGTGTTCCACGGCCTTGTCATCACAAGCCTCCATGACCCTTGTTATCACAATGCTCCATAACCCCTGTAATCACAATGCTCCATGCCCTTGTCATCACAAAGCTTCATGACGCATGTCATCAGAATGTTCCATGGCCTTCTCCTCACAATGCTCCATGCCCTTGTCATCACAATGCTCCAAGACTCATGTAATCACAATGCTCCATGCCCCTTTTCATCAGAATGCTCCATGAGACTTGTCATCACAAGTCTCCATGGTCTTCTCATCACAATGCTCCAGGACCTTGTCATCACCATGCTCCATTCCGTTGTCATCACAATGCTCCATGACCCCTGTCATCACAATACTCCATGAATATATTCAGCCCAATGCTCCATGACCTTCTCATCACAATGCTCCAAGACCAATATCATCACAATGTTCCATGACCACTGTCATCACAACATTCCATGACACCTGTCAACACAATGATCCGGGACTCTTGTCATCACAATGCTCCATTCCCTAGTCATCACAATGCTCCATGACCACTGTCATCACAATACTCCATGAATATTTTCAGCCCAATACTCCATGACGCTTGTCATCACAATGATCCATGCCCTTGTCATCCCAATGCTCCAAGACCCTTGTCATCAAAATGCTCCAAAACCCCTGTAATCACAATGCTCCATGCCCTTGTCATCACAAAGCTTCATGACGCATGTCATCAGAATGTTCCATGGCCTTCTCCTCACAATGCTCCATGCCCTTGTCATCACAATGCTCCAACACCCCTGTAATCACAATGCTCCATGCCCCTTTTCATCAGAATGCTCCATGAGACTTGTCATCACAAGTCTTCATGGACTTCTCATCACAATGCTCCAGGACCTTGTCATCACCATTCTCCATTCCGTTGTCATCACAATGCTCCATGACCACTGTCATCACAATACTCCATGAATATTTTCAGCCCAATGCTCCATGACCTTCTCATCACAATGCTCCATGACCACTGTCATCACAACACTCCATGACACCTGTCAACACAATGATCCAGGACTCTGGTCATCACAATGCTCCATTCCCTAGTCATCACAAAGCTCCATGACCACTGTCATCACAATACTCCATGAATATTTTCAGCCCAATACTCCATGACGCTTGTCATCACAATGATCCATGCCCTTGTCATCCCAATGCTCCATGACCCATGTATTCACAATGCTCTGTGACGCTTGTCATCACAGTGTTCCATGACACCTGTCATCACAATGCTCCATGCCTTTGTCATCAAAATTCTACATGACCTTCTCATTACAATAATCTATGCACTTGTCATCACAATACTCCATTACCATTGTCATCACTATCCTCCATGAACCTTGGGATCACATTGCTTCATGCCCTTGTCATCACAATGCTACATGTTCCTTGAAATCAAAATGATCCATGACCTCTGTCATCGCAATGCTCCAAACGCTTGTGATCACAGTGTTCCATAACACTTTTCATCACAACGCTCCATGATGCTTGTCATCACAATATTCTAAGCCCTTTTCATCACAATGCTCCATGACCTTTGTCATCACTATTCTCAATACACTTGTCATCACAATGCTCCATGACACTTGTCGTCAGAATGCTCCTTGAACCCTGTCAGGAAAAGGCTGCATGCATTTTTCATCACAAAGCCCCATGCCGTTTTCATCACAATGCTCCATGCCATTGTCATCAAAATACTCCACAAGCTTTTCATCAGAATGCTTCATGACCCTTGTCATCACAATTCTCCATGCACTTGTCAGCACAATGCTCCCTGAACCTTGTCATCACTATGCTCCAAGCCATTGTGATCACAATGCTCCATTACCTTTGTCATCAGAATCCTCCATGACACTTGGCATCACAATGCTCCATGCCTTTGTCATCACAATGGGCCAATACATATGTCTTCACAATGCTCCGTGACACCTCTTTTCACAATACTGCATGACCTGGTCATCACAATGCTCCATGCCCTTGTCATCACAATGCGCCATTCCAACTGTCATCACAATAATCCATGAAACTTATTAGACCAATGCTCCATGCCCTTGTCATCACAATGCTCCATGCCCTTGTTATCACAGTGTTCCAAGACCCATGTAATCAGAATGCTCCATGCCCCTTTTCATCAGTATGCTCCATGAGACTTGTCATCACAAGGCTCCAAGGTTTTCTCATCACGATGCTCCAGGACCGTGTCATCACAATGCTTCACGACATTGTCATGAAAATTCTCATTGGCCCTTGTCATCATAATGCTCCAAGCCGTAGTCATCACAATGCTCCATTATATTTGTCATTACAATCCTCCATTACATTTGGCATCACAATGCTCCATGCGATTGTCATCGCAATGGACCATGACATATGTCATCACAATGCTCCCTGACACCTGTCTTCACAATACTCCATGCCCTTGTCATCACAATGCTCCATGCCCTTGTCATCACAATGCACCATGTCCACTGTCATCACAATCATCTATGAAACTTGTCAGACCAATGCTCCATGTCCCTGTCATCACAGTGCTCCATGCCCTTGTCATCACAATGCTCCATGACCCCTGTCATCACAATGCCCCGTGACTCCAGTCATCACAATGCTTCAAAACGTTTGTCATCACAACGGTCCATGCCCGCGTCATCACAAGGCTCTGTGACCATTTTAACCACAATGCTCCATGAACTTTTCATCCCAATGCTCCGTGACCCTTGTCATCACAATGCTCCATGCCTTTGTCAGAACAATGCTCCATGACCTTTGTCATCACAATGTGCCATGCACTTTTCATCACAATGATCCACAACCTTGTCATCGCTATGCTCCATAAACCTTGTAATCACAATGCTCCATGAACTTCTTATCCAAATGCTCTCTCACATGAGATATCACAATGTTCCACCACTAGTCATCACAATCCTCCCTCACCCCTGTTATCACGATGTTCCATGACCCCTGTCATCACAATGCTACATCCCCTTATCTGCACAATGATCCATGACCCCTGACATCACAATGTTCCATAACCCCTGTCATCAAAATGCTCCATGACCCTTTTCATCCCAAAGATCCATGACCCCTGGCATCACAATATTCTATAACCACTGTCATCAAAATGTTCCATTACACTTTTCATCAAATTGCTGCATGACCCTGTCATCAAAATGCTCCCTGCCCTTCTCATCACAATGCACCACACCCTTGTCATCAAAATGCTCCATGACCATTGTCATCACAAAGCTCCATGGCCCTTGGCATCACAATGCTCCATGCCATTGTCATCACAATGCTCCATGAACCCTCTCATCACATGGCTCCATGCCCTTGTCATCACAAAGCACCATGACACTTGTCAACACAATGCTCGATGCCCTTCCCATCACAATGCTCCATGCCCTTGTCATTACAATCCTCCACGACCCATATATCACAGTGTTCCGTGCCCTTTTCATCACAATGCTCCATGCCCACTCTCATCACAATAATCCATCAAATATTTCAGACCAATGCTCAATGCCCTTCTCATCAAAATGCTCCATTACCTCTATCATAACAATGATCCATGACCCCTGTCATCACAGTGTTCCACGGCCTTGTCATCACAAGCCTCCATGACCCCTGTAATCACAATGCTCCATGCCCTTGTCATCACAAAGCTTCATGACGCATGTCATCAGAATGTTCCATGGCCTTCTCCTCACAATGCTCCATGCCCTTGTCATCACAATGCTCCAAGACTCATGTAATCACAATGCTCCATGCCCCTTTTCATCAGAATGCTCCATGAGACTTGTCATCACAAGTCTCCATGGTCTTCTCATCACAATGCTCCAGGACCTTGTCATCACCATGCTCCATTCCGTTGTCATCACAATGCTCCATGACCCCTGTCATCACAATACTCCATGAATATATTCAGCCCAATGCTCCATGACCTTCTCATCACAATGCTCCAAGACCAATATCATCACAATGTTCCATGACCACTGTCATCACAACATTCCATGACACCTGTCAACACAATGATCCGGGACTCTTGTCATCACAATGCTCCATTCCCTAGTCATCACAATGCTCCATGACCACTGTCATCACAATACTCCATGAATATTTTCAGCCCAATACTCCATGACGCTTGTCATCACAATGATCCATGCCCTTGTCATCCCAATGCTCCAAGACCCTTGTCATCAAAATGCTCCAAAACCCCTGTAATCACAATGCTCCATGCCCTTGTCATCACAAAGCTTCATGACGCATGTCATCAGAATGTTCCATGGCCTTCTCCTCACAATGCTCCATGCCCTTGTCATCACAATGCTCCAACACCCCTGTAATCACAATGCTCCATGCCCCTTTTCATCAGAATGCTCCATGAGACTTGTCATCACAAGTCTTCATGGACTTCTCATCACAATGCTCCAGGACCTTGTCATCACCATTCTCCATTCCGTTGTCATCACAATGCTCCATGACCACTGTCATCACAATACTCCATGAATATTTTCAGCCCAATGCTCCATGACCTTCTCATCACAATGCTCCATGACCACTGTCATCACAACACTCCATGACACCTGTCAACACAATGATCCAGGACTCTGGTCATCACAATGCTCCATTCCCTAGTCATCACAAAGCTCCATGACCACTGTCATCACAATACTCCATGAATATTTTCAGCCCAATACTCCATGACGCTTGTCATCACAATGATCCATGCCCTTGTCATCCCAATGCTCCATGACCCATGTATTCACAATGCTCTGTGACGCTTGTCATCACAGTGTTCCATGACACCTGTCATCACAATGCTCCATGCCTTTGTCATCAAAATTCTACATGACCTTCTCATTACAATAATCTATGCACTTGTCATCACAATACTCCATTACCATTGTCATCACTATCCTCCATGAACCTTGGGATCACATTGCTTCATGCCCTTGTCATCACAATGCTACATGTTCCTTGAAATCAAAATGATCCATGACCTCTGTCATCGCAATGCTCCAAACGCTTGTGATCACAGTGTTCCATAACACTTTTCATCACAACGCTCCATGATGCTTGTCATCACAATATTCTAAGCCCTTTTCATCACAATGCTCCATGACCTTTGTCATCACTATTCTCAATACACTTGTCATCACAATGCTCCATGACACTTGTCGTCAGAATGCTCCTTGAACCCTGTCAGGAAAAGGCTGCATGCATTTTTCATCACAAAGCCCCATGCCGTTTTCATCACAATGCTCCATGCCATTGTCATCAAAATACTCCACAAGCTTTTCATCAGAATGCTTCATGACCCTTGTCATCACAATTCTCCATGCACTTGTCAGCACAATGCTCCCTGAACCTTGTCATCACTATGCTCCAAGCCATTGTGATCACAATGCTCCATTACCTTTGTCATCAGAATCCTCCATGACACTTGGCATCACAATGCTCCATGCCTTTGTCATCACAATGGGCCAATACATATGTCTTCACAATGCTCCGTGACACCTCTTTTCACAATACTGCATGACCTGGTCATCACAATGCTCCATGCCCTTGTCATCACAATGCGCCATTCCAACTGTCATCACAATAATCCATGAAACTTATTAGACCAATGCTCCATGCCCTTGTCATCACAATGCTCCATGCCCTTGTTATCACAGTGTTCCAAGACCCATGTAATCAGAATGCTCCATGCCCCTTTTCATCAGTATGCTCCATGAGACTTGTCATCACAAGGCTCCAAGGTTTTCTCATCACAATGCTCCAGGACCGTGTCATCACAATGCTTCACGACATTGTCATGAAAATTCTCATTGGCCCTTGTCATCATAATGCTCCAAGCCGTAGTCATCACAATGCTCCATTATATTTGTCATTACAATCCTCCATTACATTTGGCATCACAATGCTCCATGCGATTGTCATCGCAATGGACCATGACATATGTCATCACAATGCTCCCTGACACCTGTCTTCACAATACTCCATGCCCTTGTCATCACAATGCTCCATGCCCTTGTCATCACAATGCACCATGTCCACTGTCATCACAATCATCTATGAAACTTGTCAGACCAATGCTCCATGTCCCTGTCATCACAGTGCTCCATGCCCTTGTCATCACAATGCTCCATGACCCCTGTCATCACAATGCCCCGTGACTCCAGTCATCACAATGCTTCAAAACGTTTGTCATCACAACGGTCCATGCCCGCGTCATCACAAGGCTCTGTGACCATTTTAACCACAATGCTCCATGAACTTTTCATCCCAATGCTCCGTGACCCTTGTCATCACAATGCTCCATGCCTTTGTCAGAACAATGCTCCATGACCTTTGTCATCACAATGTGCCATGCACTTTTCATCACAATGATCCACAACCTTGTCATCGCTATGCTCCATAAACCTTGTAATCACAATGCTCCATGAACTTCTTATCCAAATGCTCTCTCACATGAGATATCACAATGTTCCACCACTAGTCATCACAATCCTCCCTCACCCCTGTTATCACGATGTTCCATGACCCCTGTCATCACAATGCTACATCCCCTTATCTGCACAATGATCCATGACCCCTGACATCACAATGTTCCATAACCCCTGTCATCAAAATGCTCCATGACCCTTTTCATCCCAAAGATCCATGACCCCTGGCATCACAATATTCTATAACCACTGTCATCAAAATGTTCCATTACACTTTTCATCAAATTGCTGCATGACCCTGTCATCAAAATGCTCCCTGCCCTTCTCATCACAATGCACCACACCCTTGTCATCAAAATGCTCCATGACCATTGTCATCACAAAGCTCCATGGCCCTTGGCATCACAATGCTCCATGCCATTGTCATCACAATGCTCCATGAACCCTCTCATCACATGGCTCCATGCCCTTGTCATCACAAAGCACCATGACACTTGTCAACACAATGCTCGATGCCCTTCCCATCACAATGCTCCATGCCCTTGTCATTACAATCCTCCACGACCCATATATCACAGTGTTCCGTGCCCTTTTCATCACAATGCTCCATGCCCACTCTCATCACAATAATCCATCAAATATTTCAGACCAATGCTCAATGCCCTTCTCATCAAAATGCTCCATTACCTCTATCATAACAATGATCCATGACCCCTGTCATCACAGTGTTCCACGGCCTTGTCATCACAAGCCTCCATGACCCCTGTAATCACAATGCTCCATGCCCTTGTCATCACAAAGCTTCATGACGCATGTCATCAGAATGTTCCATGGCCTTCTCCTCACAATGCTCCATGCCCTTGTCATCACAATGCTCCAAGACTCATGTAATCACAATGCTCCATGCCCCTTTTCATCAGAATGCTCCATGAGACTTGTCATCACAAGTCTCCATGGTCTTCTCATCACAATGCTCCAGGACCTTGTCATCACCATGCTCCATTCCGTTGTCATCACAATGCTCCATGACCCCTGTCATCACAATACTCCATGAATATATTCAGCCCAATGCTCCATGACCTTCTCATCACAATGCTCCAAGACCAATATCATCACAATGTTCCATGACCACTGTCATCACAACATTCCATGACACCTGTCAACACAATGATCCGGGACTCTTGTCATCACAATGCTCCATTCCCTAGTCATCACAGTGCTCCATGACCACTGTCATCACAATACTCCATGAATATTTTCAGCCCAATACTCCATGACGCTTGTCATCACAATGATCCATGCCCTTGTCATCCCAATGCTCCAAGACCCTTGTCATCAAAATGCTCCAAAACCCCTGTAATCACAATGCTCCATGCCCTTGTCATCACAAAGCTTCATGACGCATGTCATCAGAATGTTCCATGGCCTTCTCCTCACAATGCTCCATGCCCTTGTCATCACAATGCTCCAACACCCCTGTAATCACAATGCTCCATGCCCCTTTTCATCAGAATGCTCCATGAGACTTGTCATCACAAGTCTTCATGGACTTCTCATCACAATGCTCCAGGACCTTGTCATCACCATTCTCCATTCCGTTGTCATCACAATGCTCCATGACCACTGTCATCACAATACTCCATGAATATTTTCAGCCCAATGCTCCATGACCTTCTCATCACAATGCTCCATGACCACTGTCATCACAACACTCCATGACACCTGTCAACACAATGATCCAGGACTCTGGTCATCACAATGCTCCATTCCCTAGTCATCACAAAGCTCCATGACCACTGTCATCACAATACTCCATGAATATTTTCAGCCCAATACTCCATGACGCTTGTCATCACAATGATCCATGCCCTTGTCATCCCAATGCTCCATGACCCATGTATTCACAATGCTCTGTGACGCTTGTCATCACAGTGTTCCATGACACCTGTCATCACAATGCTCCATGCCTTTGTCATCAAAATTCTACATGACCTTCTCATTACAATAATCTATGCACTTGTCATCACAATACTCCATTACCATTGTCATCACTATCCTCCATGAACCTTGGGATCACATTGCTTCATGCCCTTGTCATCACAATGCTACATGTTCCTTGAAATCAAAATGATCCATGACCTCTGTCATCGCAATGCTCCAAACGCTTGTGATCACAGTGTTCCATAACACTTTTCATCACAACGCTCCATGATGCTTGTCATCACAATATTCTAAGCCCTTTTCATCACAATGCTCCATGACCTTTGTCATCACTATTCTCAATACACTTGTCATCACAATGCTCCATGACACTTGTCGTCAGAATGCTCCTTGAACCCTGTCAGGAAAAGGCTGCATGCATTTTTCATCACAAAGCCCCATGCCGTTTTCATCACAATGCTCCATGCCATTGTCATCAAAATACTCCACAAGCTTTTCATCAGAATGCTTCATGACCCTTGTCATCACAATTCTCCATGCACTTGTCAGCACAATGCTCCCTGAACCTTGTCATCACTATGCTCCAAGCCATTGTGATCACAATGCTCCATTACCTTTGTCATCAGAATCCTCCATGACACTTGGCATCACAATGCTCCATGCCTTTGTCATCACAATGGGCCAATACATATGTCTTCACAATGCTCCGTGACACCTCTTTTCACAATACTGCATGACCTGGTCATCACAATGCTCCATGCCCTTGTCATCACAATGCGCCATTCCAACTGTCATCACAATAATCCATGAAACTTATTAGACCAATGCTCCATGCCCTTGTCATCACAATGCTCCATGCCCTTGTTATCACAGTGTTCCAAGACCCATGTAATCAGAATGCTCCATGCCCCTTTTCATCAGTATGCTCCATGAGACTTGTCATCACAAGGCTCCAAGGTTTTCTCATCACGATGCTCCAGGACCGTGTCATCACAATGCTTCACGACATTGTCATGAAAATTCTCATTGGCCCTTGTCATCATAATGCTCCAAGCCGTAGTCATCACAATGCTCCATTATATTTGTCATTACAATCCTCCATTACATTTGGCATCACAATGCTCCATGCGATTGTCATCGCAATGGACCATGACATATGTCATCACAATGCTCCCTGACACCTGTCTTCACAATACTCCATGCCCTTGTCATCACAATGCTCCATGCCCTTGTCATCACAATGCACCATGTCCACTGTCATCACAATCATCTATGAAACTTGTCAGACCAATGCTCCATGTCCCTGTCATCACAGTGCTCCATGCCCTTGTCATCACAATGCTCCATGACCCCTGTCATCACAATGCCCCGTGACTCCAGTCATCACAATGCTTCAAAACGTTTGTCATCACAACGGTCCATGCCCGCGTCATCACAAGGCTCTGTGACCATTTTAACCACAATGCTCCATGAACTTTTCATCCCAATGCTCCGTGACCCTTGTCATCACAATGCTCCATGCCTTTGTCAGAACAATGCTCCATGACCTTTGTCATCACAATGTGCCATGCACTTTTCATCACAATGATCCACAACCTTGTCATCGCTATGCTCCATAAACCTTGTAATCACAATGCTCCATGAACTTCTTATCCAAATGCTCTCTCACATGAGATATCACAATGTTCCACCACTAGTCATCACAATCCTCCCTCACCCCTGTTATCACGATGTTCCATGACCCCTGTCATCACAATGCTACATCCCCTTATCTGCACAATGATCCATGACCCCTGACATCACAATGTTCCATAACCCCTGTCATCAAAATGCTCCATGACCCTTTTCATCCCAAAGATCCATGACCCCTGGCATCACAATATTCTATAACCACTGTCATCAAAATGTTCCATTACACTTTTCATCAAATTGCTGCATGACCCTGTCATCAAAATGCTCCCTGCCCTTCTCATCACAATGCACCACACCCTTGTCATCAAAATGCTCCATGACCATTGTCATCACAAAGCTCCATGGCCCTTGGCATCACAATGCTCCATGCCATTGTCATCACAATGCTCCATGAACCCTCTCATCACATGGCTCCATGCCCTTGTCATCACAAAGCACCATGACACTTGTCAACACAATGCTCGATGCCCTTCCCATCACAATGCTCCATGCCCTTGTCATTACAATCCTCCACGACCCATATATCACAGTGTTCCGTGCCCTTTTCATCACAATGCTCCATGCCCACTCTCATCACAATAATCCATCAAATATTTCAGACCAATGCTCAATGCCCTTCTCATCAAAATGCTCCATTACCTCTATCATAACAATGATCCATGACCCCTGTCATCACAGTGTTCCACGGCCTTGTCATCACAAGCCTCCATGACCCCTGTAATCACAATGCTCCATGCCCTTGTCATCACAAAGCTTCATGACGCATGTCATCAGAATGTTCCATGGCCTTCTCCTCACAATGCTCCATGCCCTTGTCATCACAATGCTCCAAGACTCATGTAATCACAATGCTCCATGCCCCTTTTCATCAGAATGCTCCATGAGACTTGTCATCACAAGTCTCCATGGTCTTCTCATCACAATGCTCCAGGACCTTGTCATCACCATGCTCCATTCCGTTGTCATCACAATGCTCCATGACCCCTGTCATCACAATACTCCATGAATATATTCAGCCCAATGCTCCATGACCTTCTCATCACAATGCTCCAAGACCAATATCATCACAATGTTCCATGACCACTGTCATCACAACATTCCATGACACCTGTCAACACAATGATCCGGGACTCTTGTCATCACAATGCTCCATTCCCTAGTCATCACAGTGCTCCATGACCACTGTCATCACAATACTCCATGAATATTTTCAGCCCAATACTCCATGACGCTTGTCATCACAATGATCCATGCCCTTGTCATCCCAATGCTCCAAGACCCTTGTCATCAAAATGCTCCAAAACCCCTGTAATCACAATGCTCCATGCCCTTGTCATCACAAAGCTTCATGACGCATGTCATCAGAATGTTCCATGGCCTTCTCCTCACAATGCTCCATGCCCTTGTCATCACAATGCTCCAACACCCCTGTAATCACAATGCTCCATGCCCCTTTTCATCAGAATGCTCCATGAGACTTGTCATCACAAGTCTTCATGGACTTCTCATCACAATGCTCCAGGACCTTGTCATCACCATTCTCCATTCCGTTGTCATCACAATGCTCCATGACCACTGTCATCACAATACTCCATGAATATTTTCAGCCCAATGCTCCATGACCTTCTCATCACAATGCTCCATGACCACTGTCATCACAACACTCCATGACACCTGTCAACACAATGATCCAGGACTCTGGTCATCACAATGCTCCATTCCCTAGTCATCACAAAGCTCCATGACCACTGTCATCACAATACTCCATGAATATTTTCAGCCCAATACTCCATGACGCTTGTCATCACAATGATCCATGCCCTTGTCATCCCAATGCTCCATGACCCATGTATTCACAATGCTCTGTGACGCTTGTCATCACAGTGTTCCATGACACCTGTCATCACAATGCTCCATGCCTTTGTCATCAAAATTCTACATGACCTTCTCATTACAATAATCTATGCACTTGTCATCACAATACTCCATTACCATTGTCATCACTATCCTCCATGAACCTTGGGATCACATTGCTTCATGCCCTTGTCATCACAATGCTACATGTTCCTTGAAATCAAAATGATCCATGACCTCTGTCATCGCAATGCTCCAAACGCTTGTGATCACAGTGTTCCATAACACTTTTCATCACAACGCTCCATGATGCTTGTCATCACAATATTCTAAGCCCTTTTCATCACAATGCTCCATGACCTTTGTCATCACTATTCTCAATACACTTGTCATCACAATGCTCCATGACACTTGTCGTCAGAATGCTCCTTGAACCCTGTCAGGAAAAGGCTGCATGCATTTTTCATCACAAAGCCCCATGCCGTTTTCATCACAATGCTCCATGCCATTGTCATCAAAATACTCCACAAGCTTTTCATCAGAATGCTTCATGACCCTTGTCATCACAATTCTCCATGCACTTGTCAGCACAATGCTCCCTGAACCTTGTCATCACTATGCTCCAAGCCATTGTGATCACAATGCTCCATTACCTTTGTCATCAGAATCCTCCATGACACTTGGCATCACAATGCTCCATGCCTTTGTCATCACAATGGGCCAATACATATGTCTTCACAATGCTCCGTGACACCTCTTTTCACAATACTGCATGACCTGGTCATCACAATGCTCCATGCCCTTGTCATCACAATGCGCCATTCCAACTGTCATCACAATAATCCATGAAACTTATTAGACCAATGCTCCATGCCCTTGTCATCACAATGCTCCATGCCCTTGTTATCACAGTGTTCCAAGACCCATGTAATCAGAATGCTCCATGCCCCTTTTCATCAGTATGCTCCATGAGACTTGTCATCACAAGGCTCCAAGGTTTTCTCATCACAATGCTCCAGGACCGTGTCATCACAATGCTTCACGACATTGTCATGAAAATTCTCATTGGCCCTTGTCATCATAATGCTCCAAGCCGTAGTCATCACAATGCTCCATTATATTTGTCATTACAATCCTCCATTACATTTGGCATCACAATGCTCCATGCGATTGTCATCGCAATGGACCATGACATATGTCATCACAATGCTCCCTGACACCTGTCTTCACAATACTCCATGCCCTTGTCATCACAATGCTCCATGCCCTTGTCATCACAATGCACCATGTCCACTGTCATCACAATCATCTATGAAACTTGTCAGACCAATGCTCCATGTCCCTGTCATCACAGTGCTCCATGCCCTTGTCATCACAATGCTCCATGACCCCTGTCATCACAATGCCCCGTGACTCCAGTCATCACAATGCTTCAAAACGTTTGTCATCACAACGGTCCATGCCCGCGTCATCACAAGGCTCTGTGACCATTTTAACCACAATGCTCCATGAACTTTTCATCCCAATGCTCCGTGACCCTTGTCATCACAATGCTCCATGCCTTTGTCAGAACAATGCTCCATGACCTTTGTCATCACAATGTGCCATGCACTTTTCATCACAATGATCCACAACCTTGTCATCGCTATGCTCCATAAACCTTGTAATCACAATGCTCCATGAACTTCTTATCCAAATGCTCTCTCACATGAGATATCACAATGTTCCACCACTAGTCATCACAATCCTCCCTCACCCCTGTTATCACGATGTTCCATGACCCCTGTCATCACAATGCTACATCCCCTTATCTGCACAATGATCCATGACCCCTGACATCACAATGTTCCATAACCCCTGTCATCAAAATGCTCCATGACCCTTTTCATCCCAAAGATCCATGACCCCTGGCATCACAATATTCTATAACCACTGTCATCAAAATGTTCCATTACACTTTTCATCAAATTGCTGCATGACCCTGTCATCAAAATGCTCCCTGCCCTTCTCATCACAATGCACCACACCCTTGTCATCAAAATGCTCCATGACCATTGTCATCACAAAGCTCCATGGCCCTTGGCATCACAATGCTCCATGCCATTGTCATCACAATGCTCCATGAACCCTCTCATCACATGGCTCCATGCCCTTGTCATCACAAAGCACCATGACACTTGTCAACACAATGCTCGATGCCCTTCCCATCACAATGCTCCATGCCCTTGTCATTACAATCCTCCACGACCCATATATCACAGTGTTCCGTGCCCTTTTCATCACAATGCTCCATGCCCACTCTCATCACAATAATCCATCAAATATTTCAGACCAATGCTCAATGCCCTTCTCATCAAAATGCTCCATTACCTCTATCATAACAATGATCCATGACCCCTGTCATCACAGTGTTCCACGGCCTTGTCATCACAAGCCTCCATGACCCCTGTAATCACAATGCTCCATGCCCTTGTCATCACAAAGCTTCATGACGCATGTCATCAGAATGTTCCATGGCCTTCTCCTCACAATGCTCCATGCCCTTGTCATCACAATGCTCCAAGACTCATGTAATCACAATGCTCCATGCCCCTTTTCATCAGAATGCTCCATGAGACTTGTCATCACAAGTCTCCATGGTCTTCTCATCACAATGCTCCAGGACCTTGTCATCACCATGCTCCATTCCGTTGTCATCACAATGCTCCATGACCCCTGTCATCACAATACTCCATGAATATATTCAGCCCAATGCTCCATGACCTTCTCATCACAATGCTCCAAGACCAATATCATCACAATGTTCCATGACCACTGTCATCACAACATTCCATGACACCTGTCAACACAATGATCCGGGACTCTTGTCATCACAATGCTCCATTCCCTAGTCATCACAATGCTCCATGACCACTGTCATCACAATACTCCATGAATATTTTCAGCCCAATACTCCATGACGCTTGTCATCACAATGATCCATGCCCTTGTCATCCCAATGCTCCAAGACCCTTGTCATCAAAATGCTCCAAAACCCCTGTAATCACAATGCTCCATGCCCTTGTCATCACAAAGCTTCATGACGCATGTCATCAGAATGTTCCATGGCCTTCTCCTCACAATGCTCCATGCCCTTGTCATCACAATGCTCCAACACCCCTGTAATCACAATGCTCCATGCCCCTTTTCATCAGAATGCTCCATGAGACTTGTCATCACAAGTCTTCATGGACTTCTCATCACAATGCTCCAGGACCTTGTCATCACCATTCTCCATTCCGTTGTCATCACAATGCTCCATGACCACTGTCATCACAATACTCCATGAATATTTTCAGCCCAATGCTCCATGACCTTCTCATCACAATGCTCCATGACCACTGTCATCACAACACTCCATGACACCTGTCAACACAATGATCCAGGACTCTGGTCATCACAATGCTCCATTCCCTAGTCATCACAAAGCTCCATGACCACTGTCATCACAATACTCCATGAATATTTTCAGCCCAATACTCCATGACGCTTGTCATCACAATGATCCATGCCCTTGTCATCCCAATGCTCCATGACCCATGTATTCACAATGCTCTGTGACGCTTGTCATCACAGTGTTCCATGACACCTGTCATCACAATGCTCCATGCCTTTGTCATCAAAATTCTACATGACCTTCTCATTACAATAATCTATGCACTTGTCATCACAATACTCCATTACCATTGTCATCACTATCCTCCATGAACCTTGGGATCACATTGCTTCATGCCCTTGTCATCACAATGCTACATGTTCCTTGAAATCAAAATGATCCATGACCTCTGTCATCGCAATGCTCCAAACGCTTGTGATCACAGTGTTCCATAACACTTTTCATCACAACGCTCCATGATGCTTGTCATCACAATATTCTAAGCCCTTTTCATCACAATGCTCCATGACCTTTGTCATCACTATTCTCAATACACTTGTCATCACAATGCTCCATGACACTTGTCGTCAGAATGCTCCTTGAACCCTGTCAGGAAAAGGCTGCATGCATTTTTCATCACAAAGCCCCATGCCGTTTTCATCACAATGCTCCATGCCATTGTCATCAAAATACTCCACAAGCTTTTCATCAGAATGCTTCATGACCCTTGTCATCACAATTCTCCATGCACTTGTCAGCACAATGCTCCCTGAACCTTGTCATCACTATGCTCCAAGCCATTGTGATCACAATGCTCCATTACCTTTGTCATCAGAATCCTCCATGACACTTGGCATCACAATGCTCCATGCCTTTGTCATCACAATGGGCCAATACATATGTCTTCACAATGCTCCGTGACACCACTTTTCACAATACTGCATGACCTGGTCATCACAATGCTCCATGCCCTAGTCATCACAATGCACCATTCCAACTGTCATCACAATAATCCATGAAACTTATTAGACCAATGCTCCATGCCCTTGTCATCACAATGCTCCATGCCCTTGTTATCACAGTGTTCCAAGACCCATGTAATCAGAATGCTCCATGCCCCTTTTCATCAGTATGCTCCATGAGACTTGTCATCACAAGGCTCCAAGGTTTTCTCATCACAATGCTCCAGGACCGTGTCATCACAATGCTTCACGACATTGTCATGAAAATTCTCATTGGCCCTTGTCATCATAATGCTCCAAGCCGTAGTCATCACAATGCTCCATTATATTTGTCATTACAATCCTCCATTACATTTGGCATCACAATGCTCCATGCGATTGTCATCGCAATGGACCATGACATATGTCATCACAATGCTCCCTGACACCTGTCTTCACAATACTCCATGCCCTTGTCATCACAATGCTCCATGCCCTTGTCATCACAATGCACCATGTCCACTGTCATCACAATCATCTATGAAACTTGTCAGACCAATGCTCCATGCCCCTGTCATCACAGTGCTCCATGCCATTGTCATCACAATGCTCCATGACCCCTGTCATCACAATGCCCCGTGACTCCAGTCATCACAATGCTTCAAAATGTTTGTCATCACAACGGTCCATGCCCGCGTCATCACAAGGCTCTGTGACCATTTTAACCACAATGCTCCATGAACTTTTCATCCCAATGCTCCGTGACCCTTGTCATCACAATGCTCCATGCCTTTGTCAGAACAATGCTCCATGACCTTTGTCATCACAATGTGCCATGCACTTTTCATCACAATGATCCACAACCTTGTCATCGCTATGCTCCATAAACCTTGTAATCACAATGCTCCATGAACTTCTCATCCAAATGCTCTCTCACATGAGATATCACAATGTTCCACCACTAGTCATCACAATCCTCCCTCACCCCTGTTATCACGATGTTCCATGACCCCTGTCATCACAATGCTACATCCCCTTATCTGCACAATGATCCATGACCCCTGACATCACAATGTTCCATAACCCCTGTCATCAAAATGCTCCATGACCCTTTTCATCCCAAAGATCCATGACCCCTGGCATCACAATATTCTATAACCACTGTCATCAAAATGTTCCATTACACTTTTCATCAAATTGCTGCATGACCCTGTCATCAAAATGCTCCCTGCCCTTCTCATCACAATGCACCACACCCTTTTCATCAAAATGCTCCATGACCATTGTCATCACAAAGCTCCATGGCCCTTGGCATCACAATGCTCCATGCCATTGTCATCACAATGCTCCATGAACCCTCTCATCACATGGCTCCATGCCCTTGTCATCACAAAGCACCATGACACTTGTCAACACAATGCTCGATGCCCTTCCCATCACAATGCTCCATGCCCTTGTCATTACAATCCTCCATGACCCATATATCACAGTGTTCCGTGCCCTTTTCATCACAATGCTCCATGCCCACTCTCATCACAATAATCCATCAAACATTTCAGACCAATGCTCAATGCCCTTCTCATCAAAATGCTCCATTACCTCTATCATAACAATGATCCATGACCCCTGCCATCACAGTGTTCCACGGCCTTGTCATCACAAGCCTCCATGACCCTTGTTATCACAATGCTCCATAACCCCTGTAATCACATTGCTCCATGCCCTTGTCATCACAAAGCTTCATGACGCATGTCATCAGAATGTTCCATGGCCTTCTCCTCACAATGCTCCATGCCCTTGTCATCACAATGCTCCAAGACTCATGTAATCACAATGCTCCATGCCCCTTTTCATCAGAATGCTCCATGAGACTTGTCATCACAAGTCTCCATGGTCTTCTCATCACAATGCTCCAGGACCTTGTCATCACCATGCTCCATTCCGTTGTCATCACAATGCTCCATGACCCCTGTCATCACAATACTCCATGAATATATTCAGCCCAATGCTCCATGACCTTCTCATCACAATGCTCCAAGACCAATATCATCACAATGTTCCATGACCACTGTCATCACAACATTCCATGACACCTGTCAACACAATGATCCGGGACTCTTGTCATCACAATGCTCCATTCCCTAGTCATCACAATGCTCCATGACCACTGTCATCACAATACTCCATGAATATTTTCAGCCCAATACTCCATGACGCTTGTCATCACAATGATCCATGCCCTTGTCATCCCAATGCTCCAAGACCCTTGTCATCAAAATGCTCCAAAACCCCTGTAATCACAATGCTCCATGCCCTTGTCATCACAAAGCTTCATGACGCATGTCATCAAAATGTTCCATGGCCTTCTCCTCACAATGCTCCATGCCCTTGTCATCACAATGCTCCAACACCCCTGTAATCACAATGCTCCATGCCCCTTTTCATCAGAATGCTCCATGAGACTTGTCATCACAAGTCTTCATGGACTTCTCATCACAATGCTCCAGGACCTTGTCATCACCATTCTCCATTCCGTTGTCATCACAATGCTCCATGACCACTGTCATCACAATACTCCATGAATATTTTCAGCCCAATGCTCCATGACCTTCTCATCACAATGCTCCATGACCACTGTCATCACAACACTCCATGACACCTGTCAACACAATGATCCAGGACTCTGGTCATCACAATGCTCCATTCCCTAGTCATCACAAAGCTCCATGACCACTGTCATCACAATACTCCATGAATATTTTCAGCCCAATACTCCATGACGCTTGTCATCACAATGATCCATGCCCTTGTCATCCCAATGCTCCATGACCCATGTATTCACAATGCTCTGTGACGCTTGTCATCACAGTGTTCCATGACACCTGTCATCACAATGCTCCATGCCTTTGTCATCAAAATTCTACATGACCTTCTCATTACAATAATCTATGCACTTGTCATCACAATACTCCATTACCATTGTCATCACTATCCTCCATGAACCTTGGGATCACATTGCTTCATGCCCTTGTCATCACAATGCTACATGTTCCTTGAAATCAAAATGATCCATGACCTCTGTCATCGCAATGCTCCAAACGCTTGTGATCACAGTGTTCCATAACACTTTTCATCACAACGCTCCATGATGCTTGTCATCACAATATTCTAAGCCCTTTTCATCACAATGCTCCATGACCTTTGTCATCACTATTCTCAATACACTTGTCATCACAATGCTCCATGACACTTGTCGTCAGAATGCTCCTTGAACCCTGTCAGGAAAAGGCTGCATGCATTTTTCATCACAAAGCCCCATGCCGTTTTCATCACAATGCTCCATGCCATTGTCATCAAAATACTCCACAAGCTTTTCATCAGAATGCTTCATGACCCTTGTCATCACAATTCTCCATGCACTTGTCAGCACAATGCTCCCTGAACCTTGTCATCACTATGCTCCAAGCCATTGTGATCACAATGCTCCATTACCTTTGTCATCAGGATCCTCCATGACACTTGGCATCACAATGCTCCATGCCTTTGTCATCACAATGGGCCAATACATATGTCTTCACAATGCTCCGTGACACCTCTTTTCACAATACTGCATGACCTGGTCATCACAATGCTCCATGCCCTAGTCATCACAATGCACCATTCCAACTGTCATCACAATAATCCATGAAACTTATTAGACCAATGCTCCATGCCCTTGTCATCACAATGCTCCATGCCCTTGTTATCACAGTGTTCCAAGACCCATGTAATCAGAATGCTCCATGCCCCTTTTCATCAGTATGCTCCATGAGACTTGTCATCACAAGGCTCCAAGGTTTTCTCATCACAATGCTCCAGGACCGTGTCATCAAAATGCTTCACGACATTGTCATGAAAATTCTCATTGGCCCTTGTCATCATAATGCTCCAAGCCGTAGTCATCACAATGCTCCATTATATTTGTCATTACAATCCTCCATTACATTTGGCATCACAATGCTCCATGCGATTGTCATCGCAATGGACCATGACATATGTCATCACAATGCTCCCTGACACCTGTCTTCACAATACTCCATGCCCTTGTCATCACAATGCTCCATGCCCTTGTCATCACAATGCACCATGTCCACTGTCATCACAATCATCTATGAAACTTGTCAGACCAATGCTCCATGCCCCTGTCATCACAGTGCTCCATGCCCTTGTCATCACAAAGCTCCATGACCCCTGTCATCACAATGCCCCGTGACTCCAGTCATCACAATGCTTCAAAATGTTTGTCATCACAACGGTCCATGCCCGCGTCATCACAAGGCTCTGTGACCATTTTAACCACAATGCTCCATGAACTTTTCATCCCAATGCTCCGTGACCCTTGTCATCACAATGCTCCATGCCTTTGTCAGAACAATGCTCCATGACCTTTGTCATCACAATGTGCCATGCACTTTTCATCACAATGATCCACAACCTTGTCATCACTATGCTCCATAAACCTTGTAATCACAATGCTCCATGAACTTCTCATCCAAATGCTCTCTCACATGAGATATCACAATGTTCCACCACTAGTCATCACAATCCTCCCTCACCCCTGTTATCACGATGTTCCATGACCCCTGTCATCACAATGCTACATCCCCTTATCTGCACAATGATCCATGACCCCTGACATCACAATGTTCCATAACCCCTGTCATCAAAATGCTCCATGACCCTTTTCATCCCAAAGATCCATGACCCCTGGCATCACAATATTCTATAACCACTGTCATCAAAATGTTCCATTACACTTTTCATCAAATTGCTGCATGACCCTGTCATCAAAATGCTCCCTGCCCTTCTCATCACAATGCACCACACCCTTTTCATCAAAATGCTCCATGACCATTGTCATCACAAAGCTCCATGGCCCTTGGCATCACAATGCTCCATGCCATTGTCATCACAATGCTCCATGAACCCTCTCATCACATGGCTCCATGCCCTTGTCATCACAAAGCACCATGACACTTGTCAACACAATGCTCGATGCCCTTCCCATCACAATGCTCCATGCCCTTGTCATTACAATCCTCCATGACCCATATATCACAGTGTTCCGTGCCCTTTTCATCACAATGCTCCATGCCCACTCTCATCACAATAATCCATCAAACATTTCAGACCAATGCTCAATGCCCTTCTCATCAAAATGCTCCATTACCTCTATCATAACAATGATCCATGACCCCTGCCATCACAGTGTTCCACGGCCTTGTCATCACAAGCCTCCATGACCCTTGTTATCACAATGCTCCATAACCCCTGTAATCACATTGCTCCATGCCCTTGTCATCACAAAGCTTCATGACGCATGTCATCAGAATGTTCCATGGCCTTCTCCTCACAATGCTCCATGCCCTTGTCATCACAATGCTCCAAGACTCATGTAATCACAATGCTCCATGCCCCTTTTCATCAGAATGCTCCATGAGACTTGTCATCACAAGTCTCCATGGTCTTCTCATCACAATGCTCCAGGACCTTGTCATCACCATGCTCCATTCCGTTGTCATCACAATGCTCCATGACCCCTGTCATCACAATACTCCATGAATATATTCAGCCCAATGCTCCATGACCTTCTCATCACAATGCTCCAAGACCAATATCATCACAATGTTCCATGACCACTGTCATCACAACATTCCATGACACCTGTCAACACAATGATCCGGGACTCTTGTCATCACAATGCTCCATTCCCTAGTCATCACAATGCTCCATGACCACTGTCATCACAATACTCCATGAATATTTTCAGCCCAATACTCCATGACGCTTGTCATCACAATGATCCATGCCCTTGTCATCCCAATGCTCCAAGACCCTTGTCATCAAAATGCTCCAAAACCCCTGTAATCACAATGCTCCATGCCCTTGTCATCACAAAGCTTCATGACGCATGTCATCAAAATGTTCCATGGCCTTCTCCTCACAATGCTCCATGCCCTTGTCATCACAATGCTCCAACACCCCTGTAATCACAATGCTCCATGCCCCTTTTCATCAGAATGCTCCATGAGACTTGTCATCACAAGTCTTCATGGACTTCTCATCACAATGCTCCAGGACCTTGTCATCACCATTCTCCATTCCGTTGTCATCACAATGCTCCATGACCACTGTCATCACAATACTCCATGAATATTTTCAGCCCAATGCTCCATGACCTTCTCATCACAATGCTCCATGACCACTGTCATCACAACACTCCATGACACCTGTCAACACAATGATCCAGGACTCTGGTCATCACAATGCTCCATTCCCTAGTCATCACAAAGCTCCATGACCACTGTCATCACAATACTCCATGAATATTTTCAGCCCAATACTCCATGACGCTTGTCATCACAATGATCCATGCCCTTGTCATCCCAATGCTCCATGACCCATGTATTCACAATGCTCTGTGACGCTTGTCATCACAGTGTTCCATGACACCTGTCATCACAATGCTCCATGCCTTTGTCATCAAAATTCTACATGACCTTCTCATTACAATAATCTATGCACTTGTCATCACAATACTCCATTACCATTGTCATCACTATCCTCCATGAACCTTGGGATCACATTGCTTCATGCCCTTGTCATCACAATGCTACATGTTCCTTGAAATCAAAATGATCCATGACCTCTGTCATCGCAATGCTCCAAACGCTTGTGATCACAGTGTTCCATAACACTTTTCATCACAACGCTCCATGATGCTTGTCATCACAATATTCTAAGCCCTTTTCATCACAATGCTCCATGACCTTTGTCATCACTATTCTCAATACACTTGTCATCACAATGCTCCATGACACTTGTCGTCAGAATGCTCCTTGAACCCTGTCAGGAAAAGGCTGCATGCATTTTTCATCACAAAGCCCCATGCCGTTTTCATCACAATGCTCCATGCCATTGTCATCAAAATACTCCACAAGCTTTTCATCAGAATGCTTCATGACCCTTGTCATCACAATTCTCCATGCACTTGTCAGCACAATGCTCCCTGAACCTTGTCATCACTATGCTCCAAGCCATTGTGATCACAATGCTCCATTACCTTTGTCATCAGAATCCTCCATGACACTTGGCATCACAATGCTCCATGCCTTTGTCATCACAATGGGCCAATACATATGTCTTCACAATGCTCCGTGACACCTCTTTTCACAATACTGCATGACCTGGTCATCACAATGCTCCATGCCCTTGTCATCACAATGCGCCATTCCAACTGTCATCACAATAATCCATGAAACTTATTAGACCAATGCTCCATGCCCTTGTCATCACAATGCTCCATGCCCTTGTTATCACAGTGTTCCAAGACCCATGTAATCAGAATGCTCCATGCCCCTTTTCATCAGTATGCTCCATGAGACTTGTCATCACAAGGCTCCAAGGTTTTCTCATCACAATGCTCCAGGACCGTGTCATCACAATGCTTCACGACATTGTCATGAAAATTCTCATTGGCCCTTGTCATCATAATGCTCCAAGCCGTAGTCATCACAATGCTCCATTATATTTGTCATTACAATCCTCCATTACATTTGGCATCACAATGCTCCATGCGATTGCCATCGCAATGGACCATGACATATGTCATCACAATGCTCCCTGACACCTGTCTTCACAATACTCCATGCCCTTGTCATCACAATGCTCCATGCCCTTGTCATCACAATGCACCATGTCCACTGTCATCACAATCATCTATGAAACTTGTCAGACCAATGCTCCATGCCCCTGTCATCACAGTGCTCCATGCCGTTGTCATCACAATGCTCCATGACCCCTGTCATCCCAATGCCCCGTGACTCCAGTCATCAAAATGCTTCATAACGTTTGTCATCACAACGGTCCATGCCCGCGTCATCACAAGGCTCTGTGACCATGTTAACCACAATGCTCCATGAACTTTTCATCCCAATGCTCCGTGACCCTTGTCATCACAATGCTCCATGCCTTTGTCACAACAATGCTCCATGACCCTTTTCATCACAATGTGCCATGCACTTTTCATCACAATGATCCACAACCTTGTCATCGCTATGCTCCATAAACGTTGTAATCACAATGCTCCATGAACTTCTCATCCAAATGCTCTCTCACATTAGATATCACAATGTTCCACCACTAGTCATCATAATCCTCCCTCACCCCTGTTATCACACTGTTCCATGACCCCTGCCATCACAATGCTACATCCCCTTATCTGCACAATGTTCCATGACCCCTGACATCACAATGTTCCATAACCCCTGTCATCAAAATGATCCATGACACTTTTCATCCCAAGGATCCATGACCCCTGGCATCACAACACTCCATGACAGCTGATAACACAATGATCCGGGACCTTTGTCATCATAATGCTCCAAGACCCCTGTAATCACAATGCCCCAAGACATCTGTCATCACAATACTCCAGGAACATTTTCAGCCCAATTCTCCATGACATTTGTCATCACAATAATCCATGCCCTTTTCATCCTAATGCTCCATGACCCCTGTATTCTCAATGGTCCGTTATACTTGTCATCACAGTGCTCCATGAACTATGTCATCACAATGCTCTATGCCTTTCTCAGCACAATGTTCCATGCCCTTTTCATCACAATGCTCCTTGACCCCTGTCATCACAATGCTCCATGACTCCAGTCATCACAATTCTTCATAACATTTGTCATCACGATGGGCGATACCCACGTCATCACAAGGCTCTGTTACATTTGTAACCACAATGCTCCATGAGCTTTTCATCACAATGCTCCGTGACCCTTGTCATCACAATGCTCCATGCCTTTGTTAAAAAAATGCTCCATGACCCTTGTCATCACAATGTGCCACGTACTTTTCATCCCAACGGTCCACAAATTTGTCATCGCAGTGCTCCATGAACCTTGTAATCACAATGCTCCATGCCCTTCTTATCACAATGCTCCATTACCCCTATCATAACAATGCTCCATGACCCCTGCCATCACAATTTTCTATGCACTTGTCATCACAAAGCTCCATGACACGTCATCAGAATGTTACATGTACTTCTCATCAAAATGCTCAATGCCCTTGTCATCACAATGCTCCAAGACCCCTGTAATCACAATGCTCCATGCCCCTCTTCATCTCAATGCTCCATGAACCCTGTCATCACAATGCATCATGCCAATCATCATAATGCTTCCGGCTATTGTCAGCACAATGAAATCAAAATTCTACATGACCCCTGTCATCACAGTACTCCATGAACATTTTCAGCCCAATGCTCCATGACCCTTGTCATCACAATGATCCATGCCCCTGTCATCCCAATGCTCCATGACCCCTGTATTCACAATGCTCCGTGACGCTTGTCATCACAGTGCTCCATGAAACTTGTCATTACAATCCTCCATGCTTTTGTCAGCAAAATGCTACATGACCTTTTCATTACAATGCTCTTTGCACTTGTCATCACAATACTCCTTTACCATTGTCATCACAATCCTCCATGAAACTTGGGATCACATTGCTTCATGCCCTTTTCATCACAATGCTCAATGACCTTTGTCATCACAATTCTCAATGCACTTGTCATCACAATGCTCCCTGACATTGTCGTCAAAGTGCTCCTTGAACCCTGTCACCAAAAGGCTCCATTCCTTTTTCATCACAATGCCCCATGCCATTTTCATCACAATGCTCCATGCAATTGTCATCAAAATACTCCACAAGCTTGTCATCAGAATTCTCCATGTCTCTTGTCATCACAATTATCCATGCACATGTCAGCACAATGCTCCCTGACCCTTGTCATCACAATGCTCCAAACCCTTCTCATCACAATGCTCCATTACCTTTGTCACTAGAATCCTCCATGACAATTGGCATCACAATGCTCCATGCCTTTGTCATCACAATGGGCCATTACATATGTCATCACAATGCTCCCTGATACCTCTCTTCACAATACTGCATGCCCTTGTCATCACAATGCTCCATGCCCTTGTATCACAAAGTTCCAATTCCCCTGTAATCAGAATGCTCCAGGCCCATTTTCATCAGTATGCTCCTTGAGATTTGTCATCACAAGCCTCCATGGTTTTCTCATCACAATGCTCCAGGACCTTGTCATCACAATGCTTCACAACATTGTCATGAAAATTCTCAATGGCCCTTGTCAACATAATGCTCCAAGCCGTAGTCATCACAATGCTCCATTATATTTGTCATCACATCCTCCATTACATTTGGCATCACAATGCTCCATGCTATTGTCATCGCAATGGACCATGACATAGGTCATCATAATGCTCCCTGACACGTCTTCACAATACTCCATGCCCTTGTCTTCACAATGCTCCATGCCGTAGTCATCACAATGCACCATGTCCACTGTCATCACAATAATCTATGAAACTTGTCAGACCAATGCTCCATGCCCCTGTCATCACAATGCTCCATGCCCTTGTCATCACAATGCTCCATGACCCCTGTCATCACAGTGCTCCTTGACTCCAGTCATCACTATGCTTCATAACGTTTGTCATCACAACGGTCCATGCCCGCGTCATCACAAGGCTCTGTTAACTTTGTAACCCCAATGCTCCATGAACTTTTCATCACAATGCTCTGTGACCCTTGTCATCACAATGCTCCATGCCTTTGTCAGAAAAATGCTCCATGACCTTTGTCATCACAATATGCCATGCACTTTTCATCACAATGATCCACAACCTTGTCATCGCTATGCTCCATAAACCTTGTAATCACAATGCTCCATGCACTTCTCATCCAAATGCTCTCTCACATGAGATATCACAATATTCCATCACTAGTCATCACAATCCTCGCTCAACCCTGTTATCACAATGTTCCATGACCCCTGTCATCACAATGCTACATCCCCTTATCAGCACAATGTTCCTTGACCCCTGACATCACAATGTTCTATAAACCCTGTCATCAAAATTCTCCATGACCCTTTTCATCCCAAAGCTCCATGATACCTGGCAACACAATGTTCTATAACCCATGTCATCAAAATGTTCAATTACACTTTTCATCAAATTGCTGCATGACCCTATCATTAAATAGCTCCCTGCCCTTCTCATCACAATGCACAAAACACTTGTCATCAAAATGCTCCATGACTTTTGTCATCACAAAGCTCCATGACCCTTGGCATCACAATGCTCCATGTCATTCTCATGACAATGCTCCATGAAACATCTCATCACATACCTTCATGCCCTTGTCATCAAAAGCTCCATGACACTTGTCATAACAATGCTCGATGCCCTTCTCATCACAATGATCCTTGCCCTTGTCATTACAATCCTCCATGACCCATGTATCACAGCGTACCGTGCCCTTGTCATCACAATGCTCCATGCCCACTCTCATCACAATATTCCATGAAACATTTCAGACCAATGCTCAATGCCCTTCTCATCACAATGCTCCATTAACTATGTCATAAAATTGCTCCATGACCCCTGCCATCAAAATGTTCCACGGACTTGTCATCACAAGTCTCCATGACCCTTGTCATCACAATGCTCCAAAACCCCTGTAATCACAATGCCCCATGTCCTTGTCATCACAATGCTCCATGACCATTGTCATCACAATTCTCAATACACTTGTCATCACAATGCTCCCTGACACTTGTCGTCCGAATGCTCCTTGAACCCTGTCACGAAAAGGCTGCATGCCTTTTTCATCACAATGCCCCATGCCGTTTTCATCACAATGCTCCATGCCATTGTCATCAAAATACTCCACAAGCTGGTCATCAGAATGCTCCATGACTCTTGCCATCACAATTCTCCATGCACTTGTCAGCAAAATGCTCCCTGAACCTTGTCATATCTATGCTCCAAGCCATTGTCATCAAAATGCTCCATTACCTTTGTCATCAGAATCATCCATGACAATTTGCATCACAATGCTCCATGCCTTTGTCATCACAATTGGACAAAACATATGTCATCACAATGCTCTGTGACACCACTTTTCACAATACTGCATGACCTGGTCATCACAATGCTCCATGCCCTTCTCATCACAATGCTCCATTACCTCTGTCATCACAATGCTCCAAGACCCCTGTAATCACAAAGCTCCATGCCCTTGTCATCACAAAGCTCCATGACGCATGTCATCAGAATGTTCCATGGCCTTCTCCACACAATTCCCCATGCCCTTGTCATCACAATGCTCCAAGACCCATGTAATCACAATGCTCCATGCCCCTTTTCATCAGAATGCTCCATGAGATTTGTCTTCACAAGTCTCCACGGTCATCTCATCACAATGCTCCAGGACCTTGTTATCACCATGCTCCATTCCCTAGTGATCACAATGCTCCATGACCCCTGTCATCACAATACTCCATGAACATTTTCAGCCCAATGCCCCATGACCTTCTCATCACAATGCTCCAAGACCAATATCATCACAATGCTCCATGATCACTGTCATCACAACACTCAATGACACCTGACAACACAATGATCCGGGACTCTTGTCATCACAATGCTCCATTCCCTAGTCATCACAATGCTCCATGACCCCTGTCATCACAATACTCCATGAACATTTTGAGCTCAATGCTCCATGACACTTGTCATCACAATGATCCATGCCCTTGTCATCCCAATGCTCCATGACCCCTGTATTCACAATGCTCCGTGACGCTTGTCATCACAGTGCTCCATAACACCTGTCATCACAATGCTCCATGCCTTTGTCAGCAAAATGCTACATGACCTTGTCATTACAATGCTCTATGTGCTTGTCATCACAATAATGCATTACCATTGTCATCACTATCCTCCATGAACCTTGGGATCACATTGCTTCATGCCCTTGTCATCACAATGCTCCATGCTCCTTGAAATCAAAATGATCCATGACCTCTGTCATCGCAATGCTCCAAACCCTTGTGATCACAATGTTCCCTAACTCTTTTCATCACAACGCTCCATGATGCCTGTCATCACAATACTCCATGCCCTTTTCATCACAATGCTCCATGACCTTTGTCATCACAATTCTCAATACACTTGTCATCACAATGCTCCCAGACACTTGTCGACAGAATGCTCCTTGAACCCTGTCACGAAAAGGCTCCTTGCCTTTTTCATCACAAAGCCCCATGCCGTTTTCATCACAATGCTCCATGCCATTGTCATCAAAATACTCCACAAGCTTGTCATCAGAATGCTCCATGACCCGTGTCATCACATTTCTCCATGCACTTGTCAGCACAATGCTCCCTGAACCTTGTCATCACTATGCTCCAAGCCATTGTCATCACAATGCTCCTTTACATTTGTCATCAGAATCCTCCATGAAACTTGGCATCACAATGCTCCATGCCATTGTCATCACAATGGGCTAATACATATGTCATCACAATGCTCCGTGACACCTCTTCTCACAATACAGCATGACCTGGTCATCACAATGCTCCATTCCAACTGTTATCACAATTATCCATGAAACTTATTAGACCAATGCTCCATGCCCTTGTCATCACAATGTTCCATGCCCTTGTTATCACAATGTTCCAAGACCCCTGTAATCAGAATGATCCATGCCCCTTTTCCTCAGTATGCTCCATGAGACTTGTCATCACAAGGCTATATGGTTTTCTCATCACAGTGCTCCAGGACCTTGTCATCACAATGCTTCACGACATTGTCATGAAAATTCTCAATGGCCCTTGTCATCATAATGCTCCAAGCCGTAGTCATAACAATGCTCCATTATATTTGACATTACAATTCTCCATTACATTTGGCATCACAATGCTCCATGCCATTGTCATCGCAATGGACCATGACATATGTCATCACAATGCTCCCTGACACCTGTCTTCACAATAATCCATGACCTTGTCATCATAATGCTCCATGCCCTTGTCATCACAATGCACCATGTCCACTATCATCACAATCATCTATGGAACTTGTCAGACCAATGCTCCATGCCCCTGTCATCACAGAGCTCCATGCCCTTGTCATCAAAATGCTCCATGACCCCTGTCATCAAAATGCCCCATGACTCCAGTCATCACAATGCTTCATAACGCTTGTCATCACAACGGTCAATGCCCGCCTCATTACAAGGCTCTGTGACCATTTTAACCACAATGCTCCATGAACTTTTCATCACAATGCTCCGTGACCCTTGTCATCACAATGCTCCATGCCTTTGTCAAAACAATGCTCCATGACCCTTTTCATCACAATGTGCCATGCACTTTTCATCACAATGATCCACAACCTTGTCATCGCTATGCTCCATAAACCTTGTAATCATAATGCTCCATGCACTTCTCATCCAAATGCTCTCTCACATGAGATATCACAATGTTCCATAACTAGTCATCACAATCCTCCCTCACCCCTGTTATCACAATGTTCCATGACCCCTGTTATCACAATGCTACATCCCCTTATCTGCAAAATGTTCCATGACCCCTGACATCACAATGTTCTATAACCCCTCTCATCAAAATGTTCCATTACACTTTTCATCAAATTGCTGCATGACCCTGTCATCAAAATGCTCCCTGCCCTTCTCATCACAATGCACCACACACTTGTCTTCAAAATGCTCCATGACATTTGTCATCACAAAGCTCCATGACCCTTGTCATCACAATGCTCCATGTCATTGTCATCACAATGCTCCATGAACACTCTCATCACATGGCTCCATGCCCTTGTCATCACAAAGCACCATGACACTTGTCATCACAATGCTCGATGCCCTTCTCATCACAATGCTCCATGCGCTTGTCATTAAAATCCTCCATGACCCATGTATCACAGTGTTCCGTGCCCTTTTCATCAAGATGCTCCATGCCCCTTTTCATCAGGATGCTCCATGAAACCTGTCATCACAAGTCTCCCTGGTCATCTCATCACAATGCTCCAGGACCTTGTCAACAACATGCTCCATTCCATTGTCATCACAATGCTCCACGTCCCCCGTCATCACAATACTCCAGGAACATTTTCAGCCCAATTCCCCATGACCCTTGTCATCACAATGGTCCAAACCCTTGTCATCCTAGTGCTCCATGACCCCTGTATTCACAATGCTCCGTGAGGCTTGTCATCACAATGCTCCATGACACATGTCATCACAATGCTCTATGCCATTCTCAGTACAATGCTCCATGCCCTGTTCATCACAATGCTCCATGACCACATCATCACAATGCTCCTTGACTCCAGTCTTCACAATTCTTCATAACATTTGTCATCACAATGGTCGATACCCGTGTCATCACAAGGCTCTGTTACCTTTGTAACCACAATGCTCCATGAACTATTCATCACAATGCTCCATGACATTTGTCATCACAATGCTCCATGCCTTTGTCAGAAAAATGCTCCATGACCCTTGTCATCACAATGTGCCACACGCTTTTCATCCCAACGGTCCAGAAATTTATCATCACAATGCTCCAAAAACCTTTTAATCACAATGCTCCATTCCCTTCTCATCACAATTCTCCATTACCTCTGTCATCACAATGCACCAAGACCCCTGTAATCACAAAGCTCCATGCCCTTGTCATCACAAAGCTCCATGATGCATGTCATCAGAATGTTCCATGGCCTTCTCCACACAATGCTCCATGCCCTTGTCATCACAATGCTCCAAGACCAATGTAATCACAATGTTCCATGCCCCTTTTCATCAGAATGCTCCATGAGACTTGTCATCACAAGTCTCCATGGTCATCTCATCACAGTGCTCCAGGAACTTGTCATCACCATGCTCCATTCCCTTGTGATCACAATGCTCCATGACCCCTGTCATCACAATACTCCATGAACATTTTCAGCCCAATGCCCCATGACCTTCTGATCACAATGCTCCAAGACCAATATCATCACAATGCTGAATGATCACAACACTCCATGACACCTGACAAAACAATGATCCGGGACTATTGTCATCACAATGCTCCATTCCCTAGTCATCACAATGCTCCATGACCCCTTTCATCACAATACTCCATGAACATTTTCAGCCCAATGCTCCATGACCCTTGCCATCACAATGATCCATGCCCTTGTCATCCCAATGCTCCATGACCCCTGTATTCACAATGCTCTGTGACGCTTGTCATCACAGTGCTCCATGACACCTGTCATCACAATGCTCCAAGCCTTTGTCAGCAAAATGCTACATGACCTTGTCATTACAATGCTCTATGTGCTTGTCATCACAATACTGCATTACCATTGTCATCACTATCCTCCATGAACCTTGGGATCACATTGCTTCATGCCCTTGTCATCACAATGCTCCATGCTCCTTGAAATCAAAATGATCCATGACCTCTGTCATCGCAATGCTCCAAACCCTTGTGATCACAATGTTCCCTAACACTTTTCATCACAACGCTCCATGATGCCTGTCATCACAATACTCCATGCCCTTTTCATCACAATGCTCCATGACCTTTGTCATCACAATTCTCAATACACTTGTCATCACAGTGCTCCCAGACACTTGTCGACAGAATGCTCCTTGAACCCTGTCACGAAAAGGCTCCTTGCCTTTTTCATCACAAAGCCCCATGCCGTTTTCATCAAAATGCTCCATGCCATTGTCATCAAAATACTCCACAAGCTTGTCATCAGAATGCTCCATGACCCTTGTCATCACAATTCTCCATGCACTTGTCAGCACAATGCTCCCTGAACCTTGTCATCACTATGCTCCAAGCCATTGTCATCACAATGCTCCTTTACCTTTGTCATCAGAATCCTCCATGAAACTTGGCATCACAATGCTCCATGCCTTTGTCATCACAATGGGCTAATACATATGTCATCACAATGTTCCGTGACACCTCTTCTCACAATACTGCATGACCTGGTCATCACAATGCTCCATGCCCTTGTCATCACAATGCGCCATTCCAACTGTCATCACAATAATCCATGAAACTTATTAGACCAATGCTCCATGCCCTTGTCATCACAAAGCTCCATGCCCTTGTTATCACAATGTTCCAAGACCCATGTAATCAGAATGCTCCATGCCCCTTTTCATCAGTATGCTCCATGAGACTTGTCATCACAAGGCTCCATGGTATTCTCATCACAGTGCTCCAGGACCTTGTCATCCCAATGCTTCACGACATTGTTATGAAAATCTCAATGGCCCTTGTCATCATAATGCTCCAAGCCGTAGTCATAACAATGCTCCATTATATTTGTCATTACAATCCTCCATTACATTTGGCATTACAATGTTCCATGCCATTGTCATCGCAATGGACCATGACATATGTCATCAAAATGCTCCCTGACACCTGTCTTCAAAATACTCCATGCCCTTGTCATCACAATGCTCCATGCCCTTGTCATCACAATGCACCATGTCCACTGTCATCACAATCATCTGTGAAACTTGTCAGACCAATGATCCATGCCCCTGTCATCACAGTGCTCCATGCCGCTGTCATCACAATGCTCCATGACCCCTGTCATCAAAATGCCCCTTGACTCCAGTCATCACAATGCTTCATAACGTTTGTCATCACAACGGTCCATGACCGCGTCATCACAAGCCTCTGTGTCCATTTTAACCACAATGCTCCATGAACTTTTCATCACAATGCTCCATGACCCTTGTCATCACAATGCTTCATGCCTTTGTCAGAACAATGCTCCATGACCCTTGTCATCACAATGTGCCATGCACTTTTCATCACAATGATCCACAACCTTGTCATCGCTATGCTCCATAAATCTTGTAATCACAATGCTCCATGAACTTCTCATCCAAATGCTCTCTCACATGAGATATAACAATGTTCCACCACTAGTCATCACAATCCTCCCTCACCCCTGTTATCACAATGTTCCATGACCCCTGTCATCACAATGCTACATCCCCTTATCTGCACAATGATCCATGACCCCTGACATCACAATGTTCCATAACCCCTGTCATCAAAATGCTCCATGACCCATTTCATCCCAAAGATCCATGACCCCTGGCATCACAATGTTCTATAACCCCGTCATCAAAATGTTCCATTACACTTTTCATCAAATTGCTGCATGACCCTGTCATCAAAATGCTCCCTGCCCTTCTCATCACAATGCACCACACCCTTTTCATCAAAATGCTCCATGACCATTGTCATCACAAAGCTCCATGGCCCTTGGCATCACAATGCTCCATGGCATTGTCATCACAATGCTCCATGAAACTTCTCATCACATGGCTCCTGGCCCTGGTTATCACAAAGCTCCATGACACTTGTCATCACAATGCTGGATGCACTTCCCATCACAATGCTCCATGCCCTTGTCATTACAATCCTCCATGACCCATGTATCACAGTGTTCCGTGCCCTTGTCATCACAATGCTCCATGCCCACTCTCATCACAATAATCCATGAAACATTTCAGACCAATGCTCAATGTCCTTCTCATCACAATGCTCCATTATCTCTGTCATAACAATGCTCCATGACCCCTGCCATCACAGTGTTCCAAGGCCTTGTCATCACAAGCCTCCATGACCCTTGTCATCACAATGCTCCAAAACCCCTGTAATCACAATGCTCCATGCCCTTGTCATCACAAAGCTTCATGACGCATGTCATCAGAATGTTCCATGGCCTTCTCCTCAAAATGCTCCATGCCCTTGTCATCACAATGCTCCAAGACCCCTGTAATCACAATGCTCCATGCCCCTTATCGTCAGAATGCTCCATGAGACTTGTCATTACAAGTCTCCATGGTCTTCTCATCACAGTGCTCCAGGAGCTTGTCATCACCATGCTCCATTCCCTTGACATCACATTGCTCCATGACCCCTGTCATCACAATACTCCATGAATATTTTCAGCCCAATTCTCCATGACCTTCTCATCACAATGCCCTAAGACAAATATCATCACAATGCTCCATGATCACTGTCATCACAACACTCCATGACTCCTGACAACACAATGATCCGGGACTCTTGTCATCACAATGCTCCATTCCCTAGTCATCACAATACTCCATGACCACTGTCATCACAATACTCCATGGATATTTTCAGCCCAATACTCCATGACGCTTGTCATCACAATGATCCATGCCCTTGTCATCCCAATGCTCCATGACCCCTGTATTCACAATGCTCCGTGACGCTTGTCATCACAGTGCTCCATGACACCTGTTATCACAATGCTCCATGCCTTTGTCATCAAAATGCTACATGACCTTCTCATTACAATAATCTATGCCCTTGTCATCACAAAGCTCCATGACGCATGTCATCAGAATGTTCCATGGCATTCTCATCACAATGCTCTATGCCCTTGTCATCAAACTGCTCCAAAACCCTGTAATCACAGTGCTCCATGACACTTTTCATCTCAATGCTCCATGAAACCTGTCATCACAATACACCATGCCCATCATCCTAATGCTTCATGCTATTGTCATCACAATGAAATCAAAATGCTCCATGACCTCTGTCATAACATTGCTCCAAACCATTGTGATCACAATATTCCATAACACTTGTCATCACAATGCCCCATGACGCTCGTCATCACAGTTATCTATGGTCTTGTCATCACAGTGCTCCATGACCTTTGTCATCACAATTCTCAGTACACTTGTCATCCAAATGCTCCCTGACACTTGTTGTCTGTACTCTCCTTGAACCCTGTCATAACAAGGTTCCATGAGCTTTTCATCACAATGTTCCAAGACCCCTGTAATCACAATGGTCCATGACCCTTTTCATCAGTATGCTCCATGAGATTTGTCAGCACAAGGCTCCATGGTTTTCTCATCACAATGCTCCAGGACCTTGTCATCACAATGCTTCACGACCTTGTCATGAAAGTTCTCAATGGCCCTTGTCATCATAATGCTCCAAGCCCTAGTCATCACAATGCTCCATTATATTTGTCATAACAATCCTCCATTACATTTGGCATAACAATGCTCCATGCCATTGTCATCGCAATGGACCATGACATAGGTCATCACAATGCTCCCTGAAACCTGTCTTCACAATACTCCATGACCTTCTCATCACAATGCTCCATGCCCTTGTCATCACAATGCTCCGTGACTCCAGTCATCACAATGCTTCATGACTTTTGTCATCACAATGCTCCATGCACTTGTCATTACAATCCTGCATGACTCATGCATCATAGTGTTCCGTACCCTTATCATCACAATGTTCTATGCCCACTCTCATCATAATAATCCATGAAACATTTTAGACCAATATTCCATGCCCTTCTCATCACAATGCTCCATTACCTCTGTCATAACAATTCAACATGACCCCTGCCATCACAATGTTCCACGGCCTAGTCATCACAAGGTTCGATGACACTTGTTATCACAATGCTGAAGACCCTTGTAATCACAATGCTCCATGCCCTTGTCATCACAAAGCTCCATGACGCATGTCATCAGAATGTTCCATGGCCTTCTCATCAAAATGATCCATGCCCTTGTCATCACAATGCTCCAAGACCCCTGTAAAGAAAATGCTCCATGCCCCTTTTCATCTCAATGCTCCATGAACCCTGTCATCACAATGCAGCATGCCCATCATCATAATGCTTCAGGCTATTGTCATCACAATGAATTCAATAATCTCCATGACCTCTGTCATCATAATGCTCCAAACCCTTGTGATCACAATGTTCCAAAACACTTATCATCACAACACCCCATGACGCTCATCATAACAATTAACCATGGTCTTCTTATCACAATACTCCAAGAGCTTTGTCATCACAATGCTCAATACACTAATCATCACAATGCTCCCTGACACTAGTCGTCAGTATGCTCCTTGAAACCTGTCATGACAAGGTTCCATACCTTTTTCATAACAATGATCCGTGCCGTTTTCATCACAATGCTCCAAGACCTTTGTAATCACAATGCTCCATGCCCCTTTTCATCAGAATGCTCCATGAGATTGTCATCACAAGTCACCATGGTCTTCTCATCACAATGCTCCAGGACATTGTCATCACCATGCTCCATTCCCTTGTCATCACAATGCTCCATGACCCGTATCATCACAATAATCCATGAACATATTCAGCCCAATGTTCCACGACCTACACATCACAGTGCTCCATGGCCAATATCATCACAATGCTCCATGACCACTGGCATCACAAGACTCCATGACTCCTGACAACACAATGATACGGGACTCTTGTCATCAAAATGCTCCATTCCCTAGTCATCACAATGCTCCATGACCCTGTAATCACAACACTCCATGAACATTTTCGGCCCAGTGCTCCATGACTCTTGTCATCCCAATGATCCATGCCCTTGTCATCCCAATGCTCCATGACCCCTGTATTCACAATGCTCCATGACGCCTGTGATCACAGTGCTCCATGACACATGTCATCACAATGGTCCATGCCTTTGTCAGCAAAATGCTACATGACCTTGTCATTAAAATGCTCTATGCACTTGTCATCACAATACTCCATTTCCATTGTCATCACCATCCTCCATGAACCTTGGGATCACATTGCCTTAAGCCCTTGTCATCACAATGCTCCATGCTCCTTGAAATCAAAATGATCCATGATCTCTGTCATCACAATGCTCCAAACACATGTGATCAAAATTTTCCATAACACTTGTCATCACAATGCTCCATGATGCCTGTCATCACAATATTCCATGCCCTTTTCATCACTATACTCCATGACCTTTGTCATCACAATTCTCCATACACTTGTCATCACAATGCTCCCTGACACTTGTCGCCAGAATGCTCCTTGAACCCTGTCACGAAAAGGCACCATGCCTTTTTCATCACAATGCACCATGCCGTTTACATCACAATGCTCCATGCCATTGTCATCAAAATACTCCACAAGTTTTCATCAGAATATTCCATGACCCTTGTCATCATAATTCTCCATGCACTTGTCAGCACAATGCTCCCTGACCCATGTCATCACAATGCTCCAAGACATTGTCATCAGAATGCTCCATTACATTTGTCATCAGAATCCTCCATGACATTTGTCATCACAATGCTCCATGCCATTGTCATCACAATGGGTCATGACATATGTCATCACAATGCTCCCTGACACCTGTGTTCTTAATACTGCATGACCTGGTCATCACAATGATCCATGCCCTTGTCATTACAATGTGCCATTCCAGCTCTCATCGCAATAAGTCATGAAACTTATTAGACCAATGTTCCATGCCCTTCTGATCACCATGCTTCATGCCCTTGTTATCACAATGCTCCATGACCCCTGTCATCACAATGCTCCGTGACTCCAGTCATCACAATGCTTCATGACCTCTGTCATCACAATGGTCCATGTCCTCGTCATCAAATGTCTCTGTGACCCTTTTAACCACAATGCTCCCTGAATTTTCATTACAATGCTCTTTGACCCTTGTCATCAAAATACTCTATGCCTTTCTCAGCGCAATGCTCCATGACCCTTGTCATCACAATGCTCCATGTGCCTGTCAGCACAATGCTCCATGACACATGTCATAAAAATGAACCATGCGCTTGTCATCACAGTGCTCCACAATCTTGTCATCACCATGCTCCATGCATTTCTCATCAAAATGCTCCCTCACCACTGATATGACGGTGCTACATCACTATTTTTCACAGGACTCCCTCATCCCTGTCATCACAATTTTCCATGACCCCTGCCATCACAATGTTCTATGCCCTTGTCATCACAAAGCTCCATGACACGTCATCAGAATGTTCCATGTCCTTCTCATCAAAATGCTCCATGCCCTTGTCATCACAATGCTCCAAGACCCCTGTAATCACAATGCTCCATGCCTCTCTTCATCTCAATGCTCCATGAACCCTGTAATCACAATACATCATGCCAAACATTATAATGCTTCCGGCTATGGTCAGCACAATGAAATCAAAATTCTCCATGACCCCTGTCATCACAGTACTCCAAGAACATTTTCAGCCTAATGCTCCATGACACTTGTCATCACAATGATCCATGCCCTTGTCATCCCAATGCTCCATGACCCCTGTATTCACAATGCTCCGTGACGCTTGTCACCACAGTGCTCCATGAAACTTGTCATCACAGTGCTCCATGCCTTTGTCAGCAAAATTCTACATGACCTTGTCATTACAATGCTCTATGCGCTTGTCATCACAATACTCCTTTACCATTGTCATCACAATCCTCCATGAAACTTGGGATCACATTGCTTCATGCCCTTGTCATCACAATGCTCCCTGATCCTTGAAATCAAATGATCCATGACCTCTGTCATCACAATGCTCCAAACCCTTGTGATCACAATGTTCCGTAACATTTGTCATCACAAAGCTCCATGATGCCTGTCATCACAATACTCCAAGCCCTTTTCATCACAATGCTCCATGACCTTTGTCATCACAATTCTCAATACACTTGTCATCACAATGCTCGTGACATTGTCGTCAGAGTGCTCCTTGAACCCTGTCACAAAAAGGCTCCATTCATTTTTCATCACAAAGCCCCGTGCCATTTTCATCACAATGCTCCATGCCATTGTCATCAAAATACTCCACAAGCTTGTCATCAGAATGCTCCATGACACTTCTCATCACAATTCTCCATGAACTTGTCAGCACATGCTCCCTGACCCTTGTCATCACAATGCTCCAAGCCATTGTCATCACAATGCTCCATTTCCTTTGTCATCAGAATCCTCCATGACACTTGGCATCACAATTCTCCAGGCCATTGTCATCACCATGGGCCATTACATATGTCATCACAATGCTCCCTGACACCTGTCTTCACAATACTGCATCACCTGGTCATCACAATGCTCCATTCCCTTGTCATCAAATACTCCATGCTTTTGTCAGAACAATGCTCCATGACCCTTGTCATCACAATGTGCCATGCGCTTTTCATCACAATGATCCACAACCTTGTCATCGCTATGCTCCATAAACCTTGTAATCACAATGCTCCATGAACTTCTCATCCAAATGCTCTCTCACATGAGATATCACAATGTTCCATCACTAGTCATCACAATCCTCCCTCACCCCTGTTATCACAATGTTCCATGACCCCTGTCATCACAATGCTACATCCGCTTATCATCACAAAGTTCCATGACCCATGACATCACAATGTTCCATAACCACTGTCATCAAAATGCTCCATGACACTTTTCATCCCAAAGCTCCATGACCCCTGGCATCACAGTGTTCTATAACCCCTGTCATCAAAATGTTCCGTTACACTTTTCATCAAATTGCTGCATGACCCTGTCATCAAAATGCTCCCTGCACTTCTCATCAAAATGCACCACACCCTTGTCATCAAAATGCTCCATGGCATTTGTCATCACAAAGCTCCATGACCCTTGGCATCAAAATGCTCCATGTCATTGTCATCACAATGCTCCATGAACCCTCTCATCATATGGCTCCATGCCCTTGTCATCACAAAGCACCATGACACTTGTCATCACAATGCTCGATGCCCTTCTCATCACAATGCTCCATGCCCTTGTCATTACAATCCTCCATGACCCATGTATCACAGTGCTCCGTGCCCTTGTCATCACAATGCTCCATGCCCACTCTCATCACAACAATCCATAAAATATTTCAGACCAATGCTCAATGCTCTTCTCATCACAATGCTCCATTACCTCTGTCATAACAATGCTCTATGACACCTGCCATCACAATGTTCCACGTCCTTGTCATCACAAGGCTCCATGACCCTTGTCATCACAATGCTCCAAGACCCCTGTAATCACAATGCTCCATGCCCTTTTCATCACAAAGCTCCATGACGCATGTAATCAGAATGTTCCATGGCCTTCTCCTCACAATGCTCCATGCCCTTGTCATCACAATGCTCCAAGACCCTGTAATCACAATGCTTCATGCCCCTTTTCATCAGGATGCTCCATGAAACTTGTCATCACAAGTCTCCCTGGTCATCTCATCACAATGCTCCAGGACCTTTTCATCACCATGCTCCATTCCATTGTCATCACAATGCTCCATGACCCCCGTCATCACAATACTCCAGGAATATTTTCAGCCCAATTCTCCATGACCCTTGTCATCACAATGATCCATGCCCTTGTCATCCTAATGCTCCATGACCCCTGTATTCACAATGCTCCGTGACGCTTGTCATCACAATGCTCCATGACACATGTCATCACAATGCTCTATGCCATTCTCAGCACAATGCTCCATGCCCTTTTCATCACAATGCTCCATGACCCCTGTCATCACAATGCTCTGTGACTCTAGTCATCACAATTCTTCATAACATTTGTCATCACAATGGTCGATACCCGTGTCATCACAAGGCACTGTTACCTTTGTAACCACAATGCTCCATGAAATTTTCATCACAATGCTCCGTGACACTTGTCATCACAATGCTCCATGCCTTTGTTAGAAAAATGCTCCATGACACTTGTCATCACAATGTGCGACACGCTTTTCATCCCAACGGTCCAGAAATTTGTCATCGCAATGCTCCATAAACCTTGTAATCACAGTGCTCCATTCCCTTCTCATCACAATTCTCCATTACCTCTGTCATCACAATGCACCAAGACCCCTGTAATCACAAAGCTCCATGCCCTTGTCATCACAAAGCTCCATGACGCATGTCATCAGAATGTTCCATGGCCTTCTCCACACAATGCTCAATGCCCTTGTAATCACAATGCTCCAAGACCCCTGTAATCACAATGCTCCATGACCCTTTTCGTCAGAATGCTCCATGAGACTTGTCATCACAAGTCTCCATGGTCATCTCATCACAATGCTCCAGGACCTTGTCATCACCATGCTCCATTCCCTTGTCATCACAATGCTCCATGAAGCCTGTCATCACAATACTACATGAACCTTTTCAGCCCAATGCCCCATTACTTTCTCATCACAATGCTCCAAGACCAATATCATCACAATGCTCCATGATCAACGTCATCACAACACTCAATGACACCTGACAACACAATGATCCGGGACACTTGTCATCACAAAGCTCCTTGACCTTTCTCATCACAATGCTCCAAGAACCCTCTAATCACAATGCTCTATGCCCCGTATCATCTCAACGATCCACGAACCCTCTCATCACAATGCACCATGCACATCATCATAATGCTTCATGCTATTGTCATCACAATGAAATGAAAATGCTCCATGACCTCTGTCATAACAATGCTCCAAACCCTTGTGATCACAATATTCCATATCACTTGTCATCACAATGCCCCATGACGCTCGTCATCACAGTTATCCATGGTCTTCTCCTCAAAATGCTCCAAGACCTTTGTCATCACAATGCTCAGTACACTTGTCATCAAAATATTCCCTGACACTTGTTGTCTGTATGCACCTTGAATCCTGTCATGACAAGGCTCCATGCATTTTTCATCACAATGATCCATGCCATTTTCATCACAATGCTCCAAGACCCCTGTAATCACAGTGCTCCATGCCCTTGTCATCACAAAGCTCAATGACCCATGTCATCAGAATGATCCTTGGCCTTCTCCTCACAATGCTCCATGCCCTTGTCATCACAATGTGCCAAGACCCCTCTAATCACAACGCTCCATGCCCATTTTAATCAGTATGCTCCAGGAGACTTGTAATCACAAGGCTCCATGGTTTTCTCATCACAATGCTCCAGGACCTTGTCATCACAATGTTTCACGACGTTGTCATGAAAATTCTCAATGACCATTGTCATCATAATGCTACAAGCCCTAGTCATCACAATGCTCCATTTTATTTGTCATCACAATCCTCCATTACATTTGGCATCACAATACTCCCAGCCATTGTCATCGCAATGGACCATGACATATGTCATCACAATGCTCCCTGACACCTGTCTTCACAATACTCCATGACCTTCTTTTCACAATGATCCATGCCCTTGTCATCACAATGCACCATGTCCACTGTCATCACAATAAACTGTGAATATTGTCAGAACAATGCTCCATGCCCCTGTCATCACAATGCTCCATGCCCTTGTCATCACAATGCTCCATGACTTGTCATCACAATCCTCCATGATCCATGACACATGTATCAGAGTGTTCCATGCCCTAATCATCACAATGCTCCAAGACCCCTGTAGTCACAATGCTCCATGTCCCTTTTCCTCAGAATCCTCCATGCGACTTGTCATCATAAGTAGCCATGGTCTTCTCATCACAATGCTCCAGGAACTTGTCATCACCATGCTCCATTCCCTTGTCATCACAATGCTCCAAGACCTCTGTCATCACAATAATCCATGAATATTTTCAGCCCAATGCTCCACGACCTATTCATCACAATGCTCCATGGCCAATATCATCTCAAAGCTCCATGACCACTGTCATCACAACACTCCATGACACCTGACAAGACAATGATCCGGGACTCATGTCATCACAATGCTCCATTCCCTAGTCATCACAATGCTCCATGACCCCTGTCATCACAACACTCCATGAAAATTTTCAGCCAAGTGCTCCATTACACTTGTCATCACAATTATCCATGCCCTTGTCATCCCAATGCTCCATGACCCCTGTATTCACAATGCTCCGTGACGCTTGTAATCACAGTGCTCCATGACACATGTCATCACAATCCTCCATGCCTTTGTCAGCAAAATGCTACATGACCTTGTCATTACAATGCTCTATGCGCTTGTCATTACAATACTCCACTTCCATTGTCATCACAATCCTCCATGAACCTTGGGATCACATTGTTTCATGCCCTTGTCATCACAATGCTCCATGCTCCTTGAAATCAAAATGATCCATGACCTCTCTCATCACAATGCTCCAAACCCTTGTGATCACAATGTTCCATAACACTTGTCATCACAACGCTCCATGATGCCTGTCATCACAATACTCCATGCCCTTTTCATCACAATGCTCCATGACTTTGTCATCAAAATTCTCAATACACTTGTCATCACAATGCTCTCTGACACTTGTCATCAGAATGCTCCTTGAACACTGTCACGAAAAGGCTCCATGCCTTTTTCATCACAATGCCCATGCCGTTTTCATTACAATGCTGCATGCCATTGTCATCAAAATACTCCACAAGCTTGTCATCACAATGCTCCATGACCCTTGTCATCACAATTCTCCAAGCCATTGTCATCACAATGCTCCATTACCTTTGTCATCAGAATCCTCCATGACACTTGGCATCCCAATGCTCCATACCATTGTCATCACAATGGGCCATTACATATGTCATCACAATGCTCCCTGACACCTGTCTTCACAATACTGCATGACCTGGTCGTCACAATGCTCCATTCCCTTGTCATCACAATGCACCATTCCAACTGTCATCGCAATAATCCATGAAACTTATTAGACCAATGATCCATGCCCTTGTCATCACAATGCTCCATGCCCTTGTTATCACAATACTCCATGACCCCTGCCATCACAATGCTCCGTGACTCCAGTCATCTCAATGCTTCATGACCTTTGTCACTACAATGGTCCTTGCCCTCGTCATCAACAGTCTCTCTGAAGTTTTTAACCACAATGCTCCATGAACTTTTTATCACAATGCTCTTTGACACTTTTCATCACAATGCTCTATGCCTTTCTCCGCACAATGCTCCATGACCCTTGTCAGCACAATGCTCCATGCACTTGTCAGCACAATGCTACATGACACAGGTCATCACAATTCTCCATGACCCCTGACATCACAGTGCTCCGTGACTCCAGTCATCACAATGCTTCATAACGTTTGTCATCACAATGGTCCATGCCCGTGTCATCACAAGGCTCTGTGACCTTTGTAACCACAATGCTCCATGAACATTTCATCACAATTCTCTGTGACCCTTGTCATCACAATGCTCCATTTCTTTGTGAGAACAATGCTCCATGACCATTGTCTTCAAAATGTGCCACGTGCATTTCATCACAACGGTCCACATACTTGTCATTGCCATGCACCATAAATATTGTAATCACAATGCTCCATGCACTTCTCATCAAAATGCTCTCTCACCAGAGATATCACAGTGTTCCATCACTAGTCATCACAATCCTCCCTCACCCCTGTAATCACAATGTTCCATGAACCTATCATCACACTGCTACATCCACTTATCTGCACAATGTTCCATGACCCCTGACATCACAATGTTCCATAACCCCTGTCATCAAAATGCTCCATGATCCTTTTCATCCCAAAGCTCCAAGAACCCTGACATCACAATGTTCTATAACCCCTGCCATCAAAATGTTCCATTACACTTTTCATCAAATTGCTGCATGACCCGGTCATCAAAATGCTCCCTGCCCTTCTCATCACAATGCACCATGCCCTTGTCATCAAAATGCTCTATGACTTCTCATCACAAATCTCCATGCCCCTGTCATCACAATGCTCCATGCCCTTGTCATCACAATGCTCCATGACTTGTCATCACAATCCTCCATGATCCATGACACATGTATCAGAGTGTTCCATGCCCTAATCATCACAATGCTCCAAGACCCCTGTAGTCACAATGCTCCATGTCCCTTTTCCTCAGAATCCTCCATGCGACTTGTCATCATAAGTAGCCATGGTCTTCTCATCACAATGCTCCAGGAACTTGTCATCACCATGCTCCATTCCCTTGTCATCACAATGCTCCAAGACCTCTGTCATCACAATAATCCATGAATATTTTCAGCCCAATGCTCCACGACCTATTCATCACAATGCTCCATGGCCAATATCATCTCAAACCTCCATGACCACTGTCATCACAACACTCCATGACACCTGACAAGACAATGATCCGGGACTCATGTCATCACAATGCTCCATTCCCTAGTCATCACAATGCTCCATGACCCCTGTCATCACAACACTCCATGAAAATTTTCAGCCAAGTGCTCCATTACACTTGTCATCACAATTATCCATGCCCTTGTCATCCCAATGCTCCATGACCCCTGTATTCACAATGCTCCGTGACGCTTGTAATCACAGTGCTCCATGACACATGTCATCACAATCCTCCATGCCTTTGTCAGCAAAATGCTACATGACCTTGTCATTACAATGCTCTATGCGCTTGTCATTACAATACTCCACTTCCATTGTCATCACAATCCTCCATGAACCTTGGGATCACATTGTTTCATGCCCTTGTCATCACAATGCTCCATGCTCCTTGAAATCAAAATGATCCATGACCTCTCTCATCACAATGCTCCAAACCCTTGTGATCACAATGTTCCATAACACTTGTCATCACAACGCTCCATGATGCCTGTCATCACAATACTCCATGCCCTTTTCATCACAATGCTCCATGACTTTGTCATCAAAATTCTCAATACACTTGTCATCACAATGCTCTCTGACACTTGTCATCAGAATGCTCCTTGAACACTGTCACGAAAAGGCTCCATGCCTTTTTCATCACAATGCCCATGCCGTTTTCATTACAATGCTGCATGCCATTGTCATCAAAATACTCCACAAGCTTGTCATCACAATGCTCCATGACCCTTGTCATCACAATTCTCCAAGCCATTGTCATCACAATGCTCCATTACCTTTGTCATCAGAATCCTCCATGACACTTGGCATCCCAATGCTCCATACCATTGTCATCACAATGGGCCATTACATATGTCATCACAATGCTCCCTGACACCTGTCTTCACAATACTGCATGACCTGGTCGTCACAATGCTCCATTCCCTTGTCATCACAATGCACCATTCCAACTGTCATCGCAATAATCCATGAAACTTATTAGACCAATGATCCATGCCCTTGTCATCACAATGCTCCATGCCCTTGTTATCACAATACTCCATGACCCCTGCCATCACAATGCTCCGTGACTCCAGTCATCTCAATGCTTCATGACCTTTGTCACTACAATGGTCCTTGCCCTCGTCATCAACAGTCTCTCTGAAGTTTTTAACCACAATGCTCCATGAACTTTTTATCACAATGCTCTTTGACACTTTTCATCACAATGCTCTATGCCTTTCTCCGCACAATGCTCCATGACCCTTGTCAGCACAATGCTCCATGCACTTGTCAGCACAATGCTACATGACACAGGTCATCACAATTCTCCATGACCCCTGACATCACAGTGCTCCGTGACTCCAGTCATCACAATGCTTCATAACGTTTGTCATCACAATGGTCCATGCCCGTGTCATCACAAGGCTCTGTGACCTTTGTAACCACAATGCTCCATGAACATTTCATCACAATTCTCTGTGACCCTTGTCATCACAATGCTCCATTTCTTTGTGAGAACAATGCTCCATGACCATTGTCTTCAAAATGTGCCACGTGCATTTCATCACAACGGTCCACATACTTGTCATTGCCATGCACCATAAATATTGTAATCACAATGCTCCATGCACTTCTCATCAAAATGCTCTCTCACCAGAGATATCACAGTGTTCCATCACTAGTCATCACAATCCTCCCTCACCCCTGTAATCACAATGTTCCATGAACCTATCATCACACTGCTACATCCACTTATCTGCACAATGTTCCATGACCCCTGACATCACAATGTTCCATAACCCCTGTCATCAAAATGCTCCATGATCCTTTTCATCCCAAAGCTCCAAGAACCCTGACATCACAATGTTCTATAACCCCTGCCATCAAAATGTTCCATTACACTTTTCATCAAATTGCTGCATGACCCGGTCATCAAAATGCTCCCTGCCCTTCTCATCACAATGCACCATGCCCTTGTCATCAAAATGCTCTATGACTTTTCATCACAAATCTCCATGACCCTTGGAATCACAATGCTCCATGTCATTGTCATCACAATGCTCCATGACCTTTGTCATAACAATGGTCCATTACCTAGATATCAAAAGTCTCTGTGATATTTTTTACCAAAATGTTCCATGAAATTTTCATCACAGTGCTCGATGCCTTTGTCAGAACAATGCTCCATGACCCTTGTCATCACAATGTGCCACGTGCTTTTCATCACAACGGTCCACAAACTTTTCATTGATATGCTCCATAAACCTTATAATCCCAATGCTCCATGCACTTCTCATCAAAATGCTCTCTCACATGAGATATCATAATGTTCCATCACTAGTCATCACATTACCCCCTCACCCCTTTAATCACAATGTTCCATGACCCCTTCATCACAATGCTACCTCCGCTTATCATCACAATGTTCCATGACCCCTGGCATCACAATGTTCCACAACCCCTGTCATCAAAATGCTCCATGACCCTTTTCATCCCAAAGCTCCATGACCCCTGACATCACAATGTTCTATAACCCATGTCATCAAATTGTTCCATTACAATTTTCATCAAATTGCTGCATGACCCTGTCCTCAAACTGCTCCCTGCCCTTCTCATCACAATGCACCACACCCTTGTCATCAAAATGATCCATGACTTTTGTCATCACAAAGGTCCATGGCCCTTGACATCACAATGCTCCATGTCATTATCATCACAATGCTCCATGAACCCTCTCATCACATTGCTCCATGCCCTTGTCATCACAAAGCTCCATGACACTTGTCATCACAGTGCTCGATGCCCTTCTCATCACAATGATCCATGCCCTTGTCATTACAATCCTCCATGACCAATATATCACAGCGTTCCGTGCTCTTGTCATCACAATGATCCATGCCCACTCTCATCACAATAATCCATGAAATATTTCACAACAATGCTTCCTGCCCTTCTCATCACAATGCTCCATTACACCTGTCATATCAATGTTTCATGACCCCTGCCATCACAATGTTCCACGGCCTTGTCATTCACAAGGCTCCATGACCCTTGTCATCACAAAGTTCCAAGAACCGTGTAATCACAATGCTCCATGCCCTTGTCATCAGAAAGCCCCATGACGCATGTCATCAGAATGTTCCGTGGACTTCTCATCACAATGCTCCATGCCCTTGTCATCACAATGTTCCAAGATCCTTGTTATCAAAATGCTCGATGCCCCTTTTCATCTCAAAGCTCCATGAATCCTATCATCACAATGCACCATGCCCATCATCATAATGCTTCAGGCTATTGTCATCACAATGAAATCAAAATGCTCCGTGACCTCTGTCATCACAATGCTCCAAACCGTTGTGATCACAATATTCCATAACACTTATCATCACAACACCCCATGATGCTCATAATCACAGTTATCCATAGTCTTCTCATCACTATGCTCCATAACCTTTGTCATCACAATGCTCAATACACTGGTCATCACAATGCTCCCTGACACTTGTCGTCAGTATGCTCCTTGAACACTGTCATGACAAGGCTCCATGCCTTCTTCATCACAATGATCCATGCCCTTTTCATCAGAGTGCTCCAAGACACCTGTAATCACAATGTTCCATGCACTTGTCATCACAGTGCTCCATGACACATTCATCAGAATTCTCCATGTCCTTCTCTTCACAATGCTCCATGCCCTTGTCATAACAATGCTCCCAGACCACTGTAATCACAATGCTCCATGCCCCTTTTCATCAGAATACTCCATGATAGTTTTCATCACATGTCTCCATGGTCTTCTCATCACAATGCTCCAGGACCTTGTCATCACCATGCTCCATTTCCTTGTCATCACAATGTTCCATGACCCCTGTCATCAGAGTAATCCATGAACATTTTCAGCCCAATTCTCCATGACACTCTCATCACAATGCTCCATGACCAATATCATCACAATGCTCCATGACCACTGTCATCACAACACTCCATTACCCCTGACAACACAGTGAGCCAGGACTCTTGTCATCACAATGCTCCATGACCCCTGTCATCACAATACTCCATAAACATTTTCAGCCCAATCTTCCATGACACTTGTCATCACAATGATCCATGCCCTTTTCATCCCAATGCTCCATGACCCCTGTATTCACAATGCTCTGTGACGCATGTCATCACAGTGCTCCATGACACCTGTCATCACAATTCTCCATGCCTTTGTCAGCAAAATGCTACATGAACTTGTCATTACAATGTTCTATGAGCTTGTCATAACAATACTCCTTTACCATTGTCATCAAAATCCTCCATGAACCTTGGTATCACATTGTTTCTTGCCCTTGCCATCACAATGCTCCACGGTTCTTGAAATCAACATGATCCATGACCTGTGTCATCACAATGCTCCAAACACTTGTGATCACCAAGTTCCATAACACTTGTCATCACAAAGCTCAATGATGCCTGTCATCACAATACTCCATGCCCTTTTCATCACAATGCTCCATGACCCTTGTCATCACAATTCTCAATACACTTGTCATCACAATGCTCCCTGACACTTGTCTTCAGAATGCTCCATGAATCCTGTCACGAAAAGGCTCCATGCATTTTTCCTCACAATGCCCCATGCAGTTTTCATCACAATGATCCATGCCATTGTCATCAAAATACTCCACAAGCTTGTCATCAAAATGCTCCATGACACTTGTCATCACAATTATCCATGCACTTGTCAGCACAATGCTCCCTGACACTTTTCATCACAATGCTCCAAGCCATTGTCCTCACACTGTTCCATAACCTTTGTCATCAGAATCCTCCATGACACTTGCATCACAATGCTCCATGCCATTGTCATCACAATGGGCCATTACATATGTCATCACAATGCTCCCTGACACCTGTCTTCACAATACTGTATGACCTGGTCTTCACAATGCTCCATGCCCTTGATATAACAAAGCTCCATGACCCTTGTCATCACAATGCTCCGTGACTCCAGTCATCACAATGCTTCATGACCTTTGTCATCACAATGGTCCATGCCCTCATCATCAACAGTCTCTGTGACCATTTTAACCGCAATGCTCCATGAACTTTTCATCACAGTGCTCTTTGACCCTTGTCATCACAATACTGTATGCCTTTCTCAGCACAATGCTCCATGACCGTTGTCATTACAATGCTCCATTCGCTTGACAGCACAATGCTCCTTGACACATGTCATCACAATTTGCCATGCGCTTGTCATCACAGTGCTCCACAATCTTGTCATCACAATGCTCCATAAACCTTGTCATCACAATGCTACATGCACTTATCATCACAATGTTCGATGACCCCTGACATCACAATGTTCCATAACCCCTGTCACCAAAATGCTCCATGACCCTTTTCATCAAAATGTTCCATGTCCCCTGACATCACAATGCTCCATGACCCCTGTCATCACAATGCTCCATGCTCCTTGAAATCACAATGATCCATGACCTCTGTCTTCACAATGCTCCAAACCCATGTGATCACAATGTTCCATAACCCTTGTCATCACAACGCTCCATGATGCCTGTCATCACAATACTCCATGCCCTTGTCGTCACAATGCTCCATGATATTTGTCATCACAATTCTCAATACACTTGTCATCACAATGCTCTCTGACACTTGTCGTCAGAATGCTCCTTGAACCCTGTCATGAAAAGCCTCCATGCATTTTTCATCACCATGCTCCATGCCCTTTTCATCACAATGCTCCTTGCCATTGTCATCACAATACTCCACAAGCTTGTCATCTGAAGGCTCCATGTCACTTGTCATCACAATGCTCCATGAGCACTGTCATCACAATGCTCCATACCACGTGTCATTACAGTGCTCCATGACGCTGGCCATTCACAATTATCCGTGGTCTTCTCATCACAATGCTCCACACGCTTGTCATCAAAATGCTCCATGACTCTTGTCATCACAATGTTCCATGGCCACTGTCATCACAATTATCCACACCCCTTGTCATTATAGCGCTCCATGACGCTCATCCTCAAAATTATCCATGGTCTTCTCATCACAATGCTCCACGGTCTTGCCATCACAATGCTCCATGCCCTGGTCGTCACAATGCTCCATGTTCCCTGTCATCACTATTCTCCACGTTCTTGGCAACACTATGTTCCATGACACTTCCCAACACAGTGTTACATGCTTTGTCATCACTATACTCCACAAGCTTGTCATCACAATACTCCATGACCCTTGTCATCACAATGATATATGACCCCTGTCATCACAATGCTCCATGAGACGTATCATCACAATGCTCCATGCCCCTTGTCATTACAGTGCTCCATTATGCTCGTCACCAGAATTATCCATGGTCTTCTCATCACAGTGCTCCACGGTCTTGCCATCACAATGCTCCATGCCCTGGTCATCACAATTCTCCATGTCCTTGTCATCACAGTGCTCCATGACAGTTCTCATCACAATGTTACATGCTCTTGTCATCACAATTCTCCATGCACTAGTCATCGCAATGCCCCCAGACCCCTGTCATAGCAAGCCCCATGTGTTTGTCATCACAATGCTTCACGACATTTTCATCAAAATTCTCAATGGCCGTTGTCATCACAATGCTCCATGCCCTTGTCATCACAATGCTCCATGTCCCTTGTCATCACAATGCTCCAAGCCTTTGTCATCACAATGCTCCATTACCTTTGTCATCACAATCCTCCATAACACTTGGCATCACAATGTTCCATGCCATTGTCATCACAATGGTACATGAAATATGCCATCACAATGCTCCCTGACACCTGTCTTCACCATAATCCATGACCTTGTCATCACAATGCTCCATGCCCTTGTCATCACAATGTGCCATGCCCACTGTCAACACAATTATCCATGAAACTTGTCAGACCAATGCTCCATGCCCCTGTCATCACAATGCTACATGACCCCAGTCATCACAATGCTCCGTGTGTCCCGTCATCTCAAGGCTTCATGACCTGTGTCATCACAATGGTCAATGCCCTCATCTTCACAATGCTCTGTGAAATTTGTCACCACAATGCTCCATGACCTTTTCATCACAGTGCAGATATGTCCATGAGTGCAAGTGCCCTATGCTCTGTAGCTCATCTTTTAGATGTTTTAGCAAACACAATACACTTCTCCATAGTGGCCGTTGGCAAATTACAATTCCACTATTAGCCTCACAGGGCTCCCTTTTCTCCTTGCCCTGTCCTGCATTTCTGGTGTTTACACTTTATGTGGATGGCCCTTCTGACTGATGTGAAGTGACACATTTTGTATTATTGATTTCAAGTGCCCACCTGTTTGGTTTGATAAAAAGTGTGTATGGCCTTTACTTGAATATATTCAGAAAAAAATGCATACGCCCTTTTGGGCCAACTGCATCATTGGCGATGTTCAGCCCCTTTTCTTGTGTTTTAATGGGGAGTCCTTTCTACCTCTTCAAATCTGTTTCCTGCCACTCTCCCTTGCTTACAAGTCCTTTTCTGTGACTTACCTCAAGAAATTTTTCGACGATAGATATTTTCAACTCTGCAGTTTCATGAATTTTAGTGACCCTGAGTTCCATTTTTCAACTTGTGTTTTTGGAAACTGGACACAAAACAGCGGGATTTCCTCTAGCCCTATTCTGTTTCCATGGGCAATTCTAGCCTTTGATGAATTTGTCTTCCAGATTGGAAATTACAGTGGCATATTCCTGTCCGAACAACTAAGACTTGTCTCTAAATTTTTCTCATCCTTCTGCTTCATCCTCTGGACAAATTCCAAACTGTGTGCAACAGGATGTTGACGGTGCTGATATCCCCAAGTGAGGGGATTGTTAGGAAAGATGCTGGAGGGGTGAACACGAGCACCAGACAATGAGGAGATGAGGTGCCTTTTCCAAACTCTTTCCGAACAAATGGTGTACCATCCTCTAGGTGTGACAGGCATGTTTTAGCTGTAGGAAGGGTCCTGTGCATGGAAGGAGAACACCAGGGATTTTTCCAAATCAGTGCCTCCCCGTACCCCAAACTGGGGAATTTTTAAGCTACGGCTACACGTATGTCCATTAAGCGCCTTGGGAAATAGGCAGAGCCCAAACTTTAGATGATTGAAATCTTCAGGGTCAGAAGCGTTCACCATCGGCCTTCCTTAGGTTACATTTTATCTGTCTTTGATAGACGATGTCAATAAAAATATCTATTCTTTTTCAGATTATTTCCCCTTATAGGTTATTGCAAAATATTCAGTGTAGTTCCCTGTGCTATACAGTAGTTCCTTGTTGATGATCTATTTTATACATAGCAGTGTGTATGTGTTAATCCCACACTGTTAATTTATCCCTTATCCTACCTTTCCCCTTTGGTAATAATAAATTATAAGATTTTATACTTCTCAGAAATGGGGGAGCTGAAAGAGAGGTATCATTGTCAATGGAAAAGCATTCAAAACAAGATTGAAGCTTCAGCCATGAGTATTCGATGTACATCCATGGAAATAAATCACTTCATTTCTCTAATGTTGACCTGACAAATAAGACAGACGTCTTCACTGAACTTGCTTATAGTAAAGTGATGGAAATATCAAAGGTAAGTCTTAGAAACATCTTATTTTACCCGAGCATTATACACTGCTCTATGTTAACTACAGTTTGGCTCACACATCTGTTCATTGAAGTTACAATGTTCTCAATTTCTGTTACTGATCCTCCAGAGTGGACCCCAACAGAAGTCCCCGTGCCCAGTGTCATTGGAGCCAACAGATCAAGACTGAGTTTGGTTCAGAAGCAAAGGAAACATTATTTTGAAAACAGAATGGAGAGGTGAGAGCGTGCACTCCCCCACGGGCTGTGGGCTGGGCTGCAGTGTAGGGATCCCAGGAGCGTCACTGGGAGGGAAGGGATGGAGCTCTCGAGGGCTGGGTTGGCTGAAGATCAGGCTCTATGCCATGGAGTCTGCATGGGACCGCGCTAGCTGAGTTGTGGACCCAGCCATTCTGCACAACGAAATCGGGTCTGAAGTGCCGGGTGTGGGACCTCTGCATGCGGAACCCTAGGAGCACGTGAAATTAGAAAAAGCACAAAGGAAAAACATGTTAGACTTTATTTTATTGCCCAGATTCTCTTTTTATCTCCCAGGAATTTTTAATGAACGTTGCCAGAGACGAACACCTCCTCTGCTTTTTGTTCTGTTCCTCATTCTTCGGGTGTTGAGGGTGCAGACCCCTCTTTTGTAACTGCTTCATGCTGTGGTGGGAGCCCTGATACTTCGGGGGAGGGGCAAAACGTCTCCCCAACAGCCTCCAGGTGAGGTTGATTGTCCCAAGGCCTCCTGCCTCACTTCTCGTCTGCCTGAGCACCAGCATTGGAAGTGTTATAGATTCTAATGACCTTTAAGTGTCCAGGAGAGAGATGTGCAAAGATGCTGAGGTGGCAGGTTTCACCCCACCCCACATTTGTTCGGTGACCTTAGGCTGACGGTTTTTGCCAGCCTAGATGCTCTGACCAGTAGTCTGTGCTTTCTTTAATTAGGTCCCTGAATTAATGTACAAACAGCACCATGTGTCAGAACCCTGCCCGCGCAACTCCCAGACAGTCCAGGGTCAGTGATGATCCAGGACCATGACGTCCACTGAGTCAACGGCCTTTAGAAGTAGCCAGCAGTCCAGCCGGTCATATTGGCCACCATCACCGCGGTGTCTGTAGGGTTTTCTATGGTGAAAGCGTGATATACGTTTCCCCCGCCAAGCTTATTAGCTCCCCTCTGGGTGCAGTAAGTCCTGCAAGCAGTAGTCTGCTCTTTCGGGGCACAGTCTTGTTGTTTTCTGAGAGAAACTCCAGGTCAAGTGATGGTCACACGAGTCATCTTGGGGGCCCGTTGCCCCCATTTGTCTCTCTGGAGTTTGGAGTTGGAGGACCTCCTCACTCGAGGTCAGTGTGCCCACAGAGCGACCCCTGCAACTTCAGGGCATGATGGGTGGTTAGGATCACGACGTGGGGTCCTTTTCCCTTAGGAGGGAGCTGGCCTTGTGGGCTGCTGATTTCTAACTTTTTAGATACCCCAGTATCCTGGCCTGATGAGTCGGTGGGCAAAGCCCTTGGTGACCATAGTTTATCATACCTGAAGGGCATTCTTGTGTTGCTCCATTTCAAGTGGTCCCAGTTTTTGCACTAAGGCTCCAAGGGCGATTAACCTTTGACCGGGTATGAAAAGGTCAAAGGGTTTAGCTAAATTAGTGAGTTCCTGGGCAAGGGTCTGAATTGACTGCTCTTTCCATTCTTGAAAGGCTGCTTCTGGATTCTATACAAAAGGATCATCATCTTTTCGTGTCAGTGTTTCATGTAGAGGCCCAGCTATTAGACTGTAGTTAGGGATCCAGATGCAGAAAACCTTGGCCTCCCCAGGAACCCCTAAGCTGTCTTCTAGTTTTAGAAGAGGTAAGGCTGCAAATGGCTTATTCCCTATCCTGGGATGCTTTTCTCTGTATATCTGTGAGAATGAAGCCCAGGCATGTCACCTGAGCCTGGGATATTTGAGCCTTTTTCTTGGACACCTTCTATCCTTTCTTGGCTAGGTAGTTCAGAGGCGTCTTTAGTAGGCCTGGCGATCAGAATGTCATCTGCATATTGAAGGAGGGTTCCCTTTTACAGAGGTAGAACGTTTAGGTCTTTAGAGGACATTTCCCCAATGATGGTGTGGGGATTTTTGAACCATTGGGGCAGGACGGCCCAGCATTATTGCTTGTGTTGCATGTTGTGTCCTGCCACTCACAAGCCAAAAATTCTTGTGACTCTGAGATGAATGGAATACAGAAGAAAGCATCATTGAAGTGTAATACAGAATGCCATGGCCTGGTGGATGGTAGAATCAGCAGCAGGGTGTAGGAAATAGGAGCTACTGGATGTATATCCTCGGTGGCTTCACTGACTGTCCTGATATCCTTTACCAGGTCTCCAGCAGCCCATGGGGCTCTCGTGGTCAGGCCAATCCCAGGATATGGAGCTCACCTTGGCTGCACCACCCATCCCCAGAGCCCACAGGGCTCTCGTGTTCAAGTCCCTCCCTGGTTATGGAGATACCCTGTGCAGCTACCCAGCAGCCCATGGGGCTCTCATAGTCAGGCCCTTCCCAGGATACAGAGCTCCCCTGGGCAGGTACCCAAGCAAGGCTGGACACACAGGAACTGTGCACATAGCCCACCTTGAAGAGAACCCCCAGCTCACCTGTCGCTCACAGCTGACACAGAACACCTCAGAGCAGGAGTTGAACTAACAAACAGCAGCTCTGACAGGTCTGTGACCCTGGCTATCACTCTGTGCAGCCTCTCTCTGCCTGGTCTTCCAGACACTTCCACTGCAGCCAGGGCACCAGGCCTCTGTCTCCACCCACCATCACTCCTCTCCCTGACTCCTGGGTTCCTCTCATTAGGATAGGGTCTTCTTGAAGTTGTTTTCCACTCATGGACCAGATAAAATGATAAGAAAACAAGCCGCAGCTGCAGCCCCTTGTCTAGCCTGACTCTCAAGGGCCCACACCTGTTCCTTGGGCCTGGCCCGTTTAGCAAGGTTCATTTTCTGCTACTGTGAGCCCCTGAGGGGTGAGGATTGGCTGATTTGGGCAGCCTGACACTGTCTGCCTGCCCTCCCCAGGTGTGCCTGTGTTGAGGTCAATATAAACAACTCTCCAGTCAGCAAGAGCCCCTGTAGCTGTGCCTGACGCCATATTCTCTGCCCCATCAGCAGTGTCGGGGCTGGGGTGGTGGGAGGGAGTGAGGGGCCGTGGCTTTGTGGGTGGCCCAGTGTGATTTGGGCTCTGCTGGACTCTCTGCAGGAGTTGCCAGACTGCCACCTGCTAAAGAAGAGGATGTGTCACCCATACCTGCCACTGGAATTTCTCCCCAGGCAGAGGTGAGGAAGTAAAAAAGCAGTGGGGGCCGTGGCAGGAGGGGTATCTCAGGCAGGGAAATGGAAAGCTTCCAGAAGAGCATCTGGGGCCAGGACCATCCTGACTGGCCTGCAGGCACCAAGTCGGCCTGTGTGCTGTCGCTGGTGTGGCTCCACAGCCCTTCCTCTAGGCTTGCAAGTGCTTGTACATATTCAGGTGTTTTACCTGGAAAGGGTTGGAAGAGTTCAGCTGCAGCAGGACTGGGGCTCAGCTCACATTTACTCACAGACGCCTCGACACAGTCCCCCAGCTTTGCAATGAGGATGCTCCTTGTGGGGGGAGTGCTGCTGAGTGCATGGGAGACGATTTCCCACCTCTGTCCAACTTAAGAATTTTTTACCACTGGAGCAAGTGCCCTGATACGATTTTCCTCTGTATAACTGGTGGGTTCTGTTTTTTTTTTTTTTTTTTTTTTTTTTCTTTTTTTCTTTTTGGTTCAAGGTAGATTTTATTTATTCCTCTTTTTTTTAATTTGGAGATATAAACATGGAAATAATGCATTAATATAAAGACATCTATGTGAAGGGAAAAACTTTTTTTCTGTTTTATTTGATTAAATGTTATTTATTTATTTTTAATTTTTTAAAATTTATTTATTCCTTTTATATAGCAGGTTCTTATTGGATATCTATTTTATACATATAAGTGTGCACATGTGAATCCTAGTCTCCCAATTCATCCCACCACCACCCTCACATGGTGTTCCCCCCTTGGTGTTCATATGTTTGTTCTCTACATCTGTGTCTCTATCTCTGCCGTGCAAACTGGTTCATCTGTACCATTTTTCTAGGTTCCACATATATGCATTAATATACAATATTTGTTTTTCTCTTTCTGACTTACTTCACTCTGTATGACAGTCTCTAGATCCATCAAGGTCTCTACAAATGACCCAATTTCATTCCTATGTATGCCTGAGTAATATTCCATTGTATATATGTGCCAGATCTTCTTTATCCATTCATCTGTCGATGGACACTTAGGTTGCTTCCATGTCCTGGCTATTGCAAATAGAGCTGCAATGAACATTTTTGTACATAACTCTTTTTGAATTATGGTTTTCACAAGGCAAATGTCCCGTAGTTGGATTGCTGTGTCGTATGGTACTTCTATTGTTAGTTATTTAAAGGAACCTCTGTACTGTTCTCCCTAGTGCCCATATCAATTTACATTCCCACCCACAGTGCAAGTGTGTGCCCTTTTCTCCAATAAAGGCCTCTCCAACATTTATTGTTTTGTAGATTTTTTTGATGATTGCCACTCTGACTGCTGTGAGGTGATACCTCAAGGTAGTTTTGATTTGCATTTCTCTAATGATTAGTGATGTTCAGCATCCTTTCATGTGTTTCTTGGTAATCTGTATATCTTCTTTGGAGAAATGTCTATTTAGGTCTTCTGCCCGTTTTTGGATTGGGTTGTTTGTTTTTGTGATATTGAGCTACATGCGGTGCTTGTAAAGTTAGGAGATTAATCCTTTGTCAATTGCTTCATTTGAAAATATTTTCTCCCATTCTGAGGGTTGTTTTTGCATCTTGTTTATGTTTTCCTGTACTGTGTAAAAGCTTTTAAGTTTCATTAGGTCCCATTTGTTGATTTCTGTTTTTATTTCCATTTCTCTAGGAGGTGGGTCCAAAAGGATCTTGCTGTGATTTATGTCATAGAGTGTTCTGCCTATGGTTTCCTCTAAGTGTTTTATAGTGTCTGGTCTTATATTTAGATCTCTGATCAACTTAGAGTTTATTTTTGTGTATGGTGTTATGGAGTGTTCTAATTTCATTCTTTTATGTGTAGGGGTCCAGTTTTCCCAGCACCAATTACTGAAGAGACTGTCTTTTCTCCATTGTATATCCTTAGCTACTTTGTCATAGATGAGATAGCCATAGGTATGTAGGTTTATCTCTGGGCTTTCTGTCCTGTTCCATTGATCTGTGTTTATGCCAATCTACATACACTTGATTCCATTATGGAGACATATAAATACATAGGTTTCAAGGTTATTACCAGTCAGATATATTCCTCTTCAGTGAATACAGTGTTTTGTGTCCAGTTCATTGAGAAAGGAGTAGGTCTTGTCTATTACATATTTGGTATATGGAATGCGATCTGTGCTAATTTCAAACTCTGCTTTTACACATCACCCCACGTCACCTTTCCCCTTAAGGAGGCATAAGTGTGTTTTCTAAATGTGTAACTCTGTTCTCTTTTGAAATTCAGTTCATGTGTAGTCATGTTTACATTCCCTCTATAAGTGATATATTACAATAAGTTTCTTTTACTTTGTGGCTCATTTCACTTAGCATCATCATACCTAAAGCCACTCATTAAGCTGCTATTGGCCTTATGACATTGATTTTATGTCTGAGTGACATTCCATTGTATATAAGTACCACAACATCTATATCTATTTTTTTTCCTTTCCTGGGATATTTAAAGTGTACTGAAGTCGAGGTTCTTGTAAACAGAGCAGCCCTAAAGTTTGGGCTGGCTGTGTGTTGTGGATTTTTAGTTTTCCCAAAATACACGCCCATGAGTGGAAGTGTGCTATGCTCTGTAGCTCTGTTTTAGAAAACAACATACAGTTCTCCAGAGAGGCTGTTGGCAATTTACATCCTGTCCATCGGCGTAACCAGGCTCCCTTTTCTCCATGGCCTGTCCTGCATTTGTGGTTTTTACACTATTTGTGGATGGCCCTTTTGACTGGACGTAAGGGACACTTCTCTGTAGTGTGGATTTGCAATGCCTGATGGCTTGCTTGGCCAAAAAGGGCATATGCATTTTTTCCCGAATATATTCAAGAAAATACACATACTCCCTTTTCAGCCAAGGGCAACATTGTCAAAATTCTGTCGCTTTTCATGTGCTTTAAAGACGACTCCAATCTACCTCTTGAAATCTGTTTCCTTCAATTCTGCCTTGCATTCAAATCCTCTTCACTGCCTTTCCTCAATATATTTCTCGATGATAGTTGTCCTTTATAACTCTGCAAGTTTGTGAATTGCTGTGCCCCTGATTTCCATTTTTCAACTCGCCTATTTGTGAGCTGGCTGCAATACCGCAGGATGGCTTTAGGCACTAGTCTGGTTCCAGGGCTTCAGGCTGAGCCTTTGGTTAATTCTTCTTCCTGGTGGGAAACTAGAGTGACATGTGCCCATCCAAACACCTACAGCTAATCTTTCATTTATTCCCCCTCTTCCTGTTCATCCTCTGCACAATTTGCAAACTGTGCATATCAGGAGGGTAAAGGCGCTGACACTCCAAGTGGGGAGATTTTTAGTAATGCAGATGGAATGGCGAAGCCGAGCACGACAAAAGGAAAAATGAGGTACCTTTTAGAAAACTTTCCCAATTACACAGTGTACCATCCACTGGGTTTCCCATGCATGTTTTAACTGTAGGGAGATTCCCTTAAACCTGGAGAGTTGGGACCACTAGAATGGGTAGCACACAGTATTGCTCTAAGTGGTGTTCTTTTGCTCACACAACCTCAGCAATCTTGTCAGCCCCAAGTGTCCAGTCTTATGTCTCATCCAGCTGTGGGTGTAAAGGTGGTTAATCCACGTTGCATCACAGGCCCTGAACGAAATTTTTAAGACTTTCTCACTGTTTCACTGTTTTTGCATTTTGCTTTTGAAATTTATTTTTATAAGGGGGTTTAGCTGAATTTCAGTGCTGTGTTCATGCCGTTATACACACACATGATTCCTTTATGGAGACATGAGAATACATATGTTTTAAAATACTTAGAGTCAGAGATATTCCTCTGCAATGAATAGGGGGTGTTGAGTCCAGTTTATTGTGCCGGGAGTAGGTGTTGTCTATTACATACATGGTTTATATAACGGTATCTGTGCTAATTTAAAACTGTGGTTTTATGCATCACCCCACCTCAGCTTTCCCATTAAGCAGGCAGAAGATGTTTTCTAAATGTGTGACTCAGTTGTGTTTGTAAATCAGTTCATGTGTAGCCATGTGTACATTCCCGCTATGAGTGATAACTTATGATAAGATTCGTTACTCTGGTATCTTTCCTAAATCAGTTCATGTGAGGCCATGTTTACAGGAACTTCATAAGTGATATCTTATGATAAGTTTCTTTTTCTGTGTGACTTATTTCACTTAGAATCATCGTACCTGAATCCACTCTTTTTGCTGCTACTGGCCTTATGAAATTTATTTCATGGCTGAGGGATATACCATCGTACGTAAGTACCACAATTTCTTGAACCATTTTTGTCATTCCTGGAATATTTAAGGTATACCCAAGTTGAGGTTCTTGTAAGCAGTGAAGCCCTAAATTTTGTGGTGGCTCTGTCTTATTGATTTTCAGTTTTCCCAAGGTATACTTCCTAGACTGGAAGTGCCCTTGACTCTGTAGCTCTGTTGTTTACTTGTTTTAGGGAACACAATGCACTCCTCCAGAGAGGCAGTTCGCAATTTAAATCCCGCCCATTAGCATAACAAGGCTCCCTGTTCTCCAGGGCCTGTCTTGCCTTTCTGGTTTTTACACATTTTGCAGATGTCCCTTTCGACCAGTGGGAAGTGATACTTCTTTGTTGTGCAGATTTGCATTTCCCGCTTGCTTGCTTGGCCAAAAAGGGTGTATGCGTGTTCTCCTGCATATATTCAGGAGAAAACATATACGCCCTTTTTGGGCAAGGGCATCATTGTCGAAGTTGTGCCCCTCTTCCTGTGCTTTAATGGCGATTCCAACATACCTCTTGAAACCTGTTTCCTGCTATACTGCCTCGCTTTCAAGTCCGCCTCGTTGCCTTCCCTCAGCAGATTTTTGGGCGATAGTTGTCCTTTATTACTCTGCCAGTTTCTGAATTGCTGTGCCCCTGAGCTCCATTTTTAAATTCGTTTTTTGTGAGCAGACCGCAAGTCCAAAATTTTGGTTCAGGACCTATACTGGTTCCCGGCGCGTGGCTGAGACTTTGGTTAATTCTTCTTCCTGCCGGGCAACTAATGTGACATGTACCCGTCCAAATGCCTAACTTCTACTCTCTCATTTGTTCTCCCTCTTCCCTTTCATCTTTGCCAAATTGGCAACTGTGCGAACCAGGAGGTTAAAGGGGCTGTCTCTCCAAGTTGGCAGATTGACAGTAAAGCAGTTGGAAAGACAAACTGGAGCAACAGGAGAGGGATTATTAGTTGAGTTTTAGAAACCTTTCGTATTCACAGTGTATCCATTCTTTAGGTTTCCCGTACATGTTATAGCTGTAGTAATATTCCCTTCAACCTGGACAGTTGGGACCCATGGAATGGGTGCCACACATTATTGCTTTAAAGGGTCTGCATTTACTCACCCAATCTCACCAGTACTCTCAGTCCCAAGTGTCCAGCCTTATGCCACATCCAACTGTCATTGTAGATAGGGTCATTCCAGGTTTCATCAGAGACCCTGAAAGAATTGTAATGAATGTCCCTGTTTTATTGTTTTGTGTTTGAAATTCCATTTTATAGTGGGTTTGAACTCATTCTCACTGCTATGTGTATGCCAGTCTAGACACACTTTATTCCCTTTTGGAGACATATCAATACATAGGTTTTAAGATTCTTACTAGTCAGATATATTCCTCTGCGGGGAATATGCGGGGTTCAGTCCCTTTCACTTAAGAAGGTGTAGGTAATATCTATTCTGTATTTGGTTTTTAGAATGGTAGCTGTACTAATATCAAACTCTGGTTTTATGCATTACCCACCTCTCCTTCCCCTTTAAGTGGGCATACGATTGTTTTCTAAATGTGAGAATCTCTTACATTCCTAAATCAGTTCCTGTGTAGCCATGTTTAAAGGACCTACATAAGTGATATCTTATGATAAGATTCTTTTTCTGTGTGACTTATTTCACTTAGAATCATCGTACCTGAATCCACTCATTTTGCTGCTACTGGCCTTATGACATTGATTTCATGGCTGAGGGATAATCCATCGTATGTAAGTACCACAATTTTTTGATCCATTTTTATCTTTCCTGGGATATTTAAAGTGTACCAAAGTTGACGTTTTTGTAAGCAGTGCAGCCCTAAATTTTGGGGAGGCTCTGTCTTTTTGATTTTCAGTTTTCCCAAGGTATATTCCCTAGACTGGAAGTGCCCTTGGCTCTGTAGCTCTATTGTTTACTTGTTTTAGGGAACACAATGCACTCCTCCAGAGAGGCAGTTGGCAATTTACATCCCGCCCATCAGCATAAAAAGGCTCCCTGTTCTCAAGGGCCTGTCTTGCCTTTCTGGTTTTTACACATTTTGAGGATGTCCCTTTTGACCAGTGGGAAGTGATACATCTTTGTAGTGCAGATTTGCATTGCCCGCTTCCTTGCTTGTCCAAAAAGGGTGTATGCGTTTTCTCCTGAATATATTCAAGAGAAAATGCATAAGCCCTCTTTGGCCAAGTGCATCATTGTCGAAGTTGTGTTCCTTTTCCTGTGCTTTAAAGCCGATTCCAATGTAACTCTTGAAATCTGTTTCCTGCTATTCTGCCTCGTTTCAAGTCCGCCTCGTTGCCTTCCCTCAACAGATTTTTGGACAATAGTAGTCCTTTATTACTCTGCCAGTTTGTGAATTGCTGTGCCCATAATCTCCATTTTTCTACTCGTTTTTTGTGAGCTGAACCCAAGTCCAAAATTGTGATTCAGGACCTATACTGGTTCCCGGTGGGTGACTGAGACTTTGGTTAATTCTTCTTCCTGCCGGGAAATTAGAGTGACATATGCCCGTCCAAATGCCTAACAGCTACTCTCTCATTGGTTCTCCCTCTTTTCTTTCATCCTTTGCCAAATAGGCAACCTTTGCGGACCAGGAGGTTAAAGGGGCTGTCTCTCCATGATGGCAGACTGATAGTAAAGCAGTTGGAAAGTCAAACCGGAGCACCAGGAGAGGGACTATTTGTTGAGTTGTAGAAACATATTGTATTCACAGTGTGTCCATTCTCTAAGTTTCCCTTACTTTTTATATCTATAGTATTATTACCTTCAACCAGGAGAGTTGGGACTGATGAAATGGGTGCCATGCAGTACTGCTTTAAAGGGTCTACATTTGCTCACCCAATCTCACCAATCCTCTCAGTCCCAAGTGTCCAGCCTTATGCCACATCCAGATGTCATTGTAGATATGGTCATTCCAGAAATCATCAGAGACCCTGAAGGAATTGTAAAGAAATTCCATGTTTTTTTGTTTTGTTTTTGAAATTTCATTTTATAGTGGGTTTGAGCTGATTCCCACTGCCATGTTTATGCCATTCTAGACACAATTGATTCCCTTACAGAGACATATCAACACATAGGTTTTAAAGTTCTTACTAGTCACATATATTCCTCTGTGGGGAATATGGGGTTTTGATTCCCTTTCACAGTGTAAGGTGTAGGTCTTGTCTATTCCTTATTTGGTTTTTTGAACAGTACCTGTGCTTATATCAAACTCTGGTTTTATGTATCACCACACCTCTCCTTCCCCTTAAGCAGGCATAAGAGTGTTTTCTAAATGTGAGGCTCTGTTCTCTTTCCTAACTCTGTTCATGTGTAGCCATGTTTACAGTATCTTCATAAGTGATATCTTATGATAAGTTTCTTTTACTCTGTGACTTATTTCACTTAGAATCATCGTACCTGAATCCACTCATTTTGCTGCTACTGGTCTTATGACATTGATTTCATGGCCTAAGGTTATTCCATCATATGTAAGTAACACAATTTTTTAAACCATTTTTATCTTTCCTGGGATACTTAAGGTGTACCCAAGTTGATGTTCTTTTATGCAGTGCAGCCCTAAATTTTGGGATGGCTTTGTCTTATTGATTTTCAGTTTTCCCAATGTATATTCCCTAGACTGGAAGTGCCCTTGGCTCTGTAGCTCTGTTGTTTACTTGTTTTAGGGAACACAATGCACTCCTCCAGAGAGGTAGTTGGCAATTTACATCCCGCCCATTAGCATAACAAGACTCCATGTTTTCCAGGGCCTGTCTTGCCTTTCTGGTTTTTAACCATTTTGTGGATGTCCCTTTTCACTGGTGGGAAGTGATACTACTTTGTAGTGCAGATTTGCATTGCCCCCTTGCTTGCTTGGCCAAAAAGGGCGTATGCATTTTCTCCTGAATATATTTAGGAGAAAACGCACACGCCCTTTTTGGCCAAGTGCATCATTGTCGAAGTTTTGCCCCTCTTCCTGTGTTTTAAAGGGTATTCCTACGTACCTCTTGAAACCTCTTTCCTGCTATTCTGCCTCGCTTTCAAGTCCACCTCGTTGCCTTCCGTCAACAGATTTTTGGACGATAGTTGTCCTTTATTACTCTGCCAGTTTGTGAATTGTTGTGCCCCTGAGCTCCATTATTTAACTCGTTTTTTGTGAGCTGAACGCCAGTCCAATATTTTGGTTCAGGAACTGTACTGGTTCCCGGTGGGTGGCTGAGACTTTGGTTAATTCTTCTTCCTCCCGGGAAATAAGAGTGACATGTGCCCGTCCAAATGCCTAACAGCTACTCTCTCACTGATTCTCCCTCTTCCCTTTCATCCACTGTCAAATTGGCAACCTGTGCGAACCAGGAGGTTAAAGCTGCTGTCTCTCCAAGCTGGAAGATGGATAGTAAAGCAGTTGGAAAGTCAAACCGGAGCACCAGGAGAGGGATTATTCATTGAGTTTTAGAGACCTTTCGTATTCACAGTGTGTCCATTCTCTACGCTTCCCGTACATGTTATAGCTGTAGTAATATTCCCTTTAACCGGGAGACATGGGACCCATGGAATGGGTGCCATGCATTATTGCTTTAAAGGGTCTTCATTTGCTCACCCAATCTCACCAATCCTCTCAGTCCCATGTGTCCAGCCTTTTCCGACATCCAGCTGTCATTGTAGATATGGTCATTGCAGGTTTCATCAGAGAGCCTGAAGGAATTGTAAAGAATTTCCCTGTTTTTTTGTTTTTCAAATTCCTTTTCATAGTGGGTTTGAGCTGATTCTCGCTACCATGTTTATGCCAGTCTAGACACACTTGATTCCCTTACAGAGACATATCAATACATAGGTTTTAAGATTCTTACTAGTCAGATATATTCCTCTGTGGGAAATATGGTGTTTTGAGTCCCTTTCACTGAGGAAGGGGTAGGTCTTGTCTATTCCATAGTTGGTTTTGGAACGCTACCAGTGCTTATATCAATCTCTCGTTTTATGCATCACCCCACCTCTCCTTCCCCCTTAAGCAGGCATAAGAGTGTTTTCTAAATGTGAGACTCTGTTCTCTTTCCTAACTCAGTTCATGTGTAGCCATATTTACAGGATCTTCAAAAGTGATATCTTATGATAAGTTTCTTTTTCTGTGTGCCTTATTTCACTTAGAATCATCGTACATAAATCCACTCATTTTGCTGCTACTGGTCTTATGACATTGATTTCATGGCTGAGGGATAATCCGTCTTATGTAAGTACCACAAATTTTTGAACAATTTTTATCTTTCCTGGGATATTTAAGGTGTACCCAAGTTGAGGTTCTTGTAAGCAGTACAGCCCTAAATTTGGGGTGGCTCTGTCTTATTGATTTTCAGTTTTCACAAGGTATATTCCCTAGACTGGAAGTGCCCTTGGCTCTCTAGCTCTGTTGTTTACTTGTTTTAGGGAACACAATGCACTCCTCCAGAGAGGCAGTTGGCAATTTACATCCTGCCCAAAAGCATAACAATGCTCCCTGTTCTCCAGGGCCTGTCTTGCCTTTCTGAATTTTACACATTTTGTGGATGTCCCTTTTGACCGGTGGGAAGTGATACTTCTTAGTAGTGCACATTTGCATTGTCTGCTTGCTTGCTTGGCCAAAAAGGGCGTATGCGTTTTCTCCTGAATATATTCAGGAGAAAACGCATACGCCCTTTGTGGCCAAGTGCATCATTGTCGAAGTTGTGCCCCTCTTCCTGTGCTTTAAAGGCAATTCCAACGTACCTATTGAAATCTGTTTCCTGCTATTCTGCCTCACATTCAAGTCCGCCTTGTTGCCTTCCCTCAACAGATTTTTGCATGATAGTTGTCTTTATTACTCTGCTTGTTTGTGAATTGCTGTGCCCCGGAGCTCCATTATTTAACTCGTTTTTTGTTAGCTGAACGCATGTCCAATATTTTGGTTCAGGAACTATACTGGTTCCCGAGGGTGGCTGAGACTTTGGTTAATTCTTCTTCCTCCTGGGAAATAAGAGTGACATGTGCCCGTCCAAATGCCTAACAGCTACTCTTTCATTGGTTCTCCCTCTTCCCTTTCTTCCACTGTCAAATTGGCAACCTGTGCGAACCAGGAGGTTAAAGCGGCTGTCTCTCCAAGTTGGGAGATTGATAGTAAAGCAATTGGAAAGTCAAACCGGAGCACCAGGAGGGTGAGAATTCGTTGAGTTTTAGAGACCTTTCGTATTCACAGTGTGCCCATTCTCTAGGATTCCCGTACATGTTATAGCTGTAGTAAAATTCCCTTCAACCTGGAGACATGGGACCTATGCAATGGGTGTCATGCACTATTGCTTTAAAGGGTCTGCATTTGCTCACCCAATCTCAACAATCCTCTCAGTCCCATGTGTCCAGCCTTATGCCACATCCAGCTGTCATTTTAGATAGGGTCATTCCAGGTTTCATCAGAGACCCTGAAGGAATTGTAAAGAATTTCCCTGTTTTTGTTTTTCAAATTACTTTTTATAGTGGGTTTGAGCTAATTCTCGCTGCCATGTTTATGCCAGTCTAGACACTCTTGATTCCCTTATGGAGACATATCAATACATAGGTTTTAAGATTCTTACAAGTCAGATATATTTCTCTGCGGGATATGGGGTTTTGAGTCCCTTTCACTGAGGAAGGTGTAGGTCTTGTCTATTCCATAGTTGGTTTTTGGAACAGTACCTGTGCTTATATCAAACTCTGTTTTTATGCATCACCCCACCTCTCCTTCCCCATTAAGCAGGCATAAGAGTGTTTTCTAAATTTGAGACTCTGTTCTCTTTCCTAACTCACGTCAAGTGTAGCCATGTTTACAGGATCTTCATAAGTGATATCTTATGATAAGCTTCTTTTTCTGTGTGACTTATTTCACTTAGAATCATCGTACCTGAATCCAGTGATTTTGCTGCTACTGGTCTTATGACATTGATTTCATGGCTGAGGGATATTCCATCGTATGTAAGTACCACAATTTTTTGAACCATTTTTATATTTCCTGGGATATTTTAGTTGTACCCAAGTTGAGGTTCTTGTGAGCAGTGCAGCCCTAAATTTGGGGGTGGCTCTGTCTTATTGATTTTCAGTTTTCCCAAGGTATATTCCCTAGACTGCAAGTGCCCTTGGCTCTGTAGCTCTGTTGTTTACTTGTTTTAGGGAACACAATGCACTCCTCCAGTGAGGAAGTTGGCAATTTACATCCCCCCCATCAGCATAACAAGGCTCCCTGTTCTCCAGGGCCTGTCTTGCCTTTCTGAATTTTACACATTTTGTGGATGTCCCTTTTGACCGGTGGGAAGTGATACTTCTTAGTAGTGCACATTTGCATTGTCTGCTTGCTTGCTTGGCCAAAAAGGGCGTATGCGTTTTCTCCTGAATATATTCAGGAGAAAACGCATACGCCCTTTGTGGCCAAGTGCATCATTGTCGAAGTTGTGCCCCTCTTCCTGTGCTTTAAAGGCAATTCCAACGTACCTATTGAAATCTGTTTCCTGCTATTCTGCCTCACATTCAAGTCCGCCTTGTTGCCTTCCCTCAACAGATTTTTGCATGATAGTTGTCTTTATTACTCTGCTTGTTTGTGAATTGCTGTGCCCCGGAGCTCCATTATTTAACTCGTTTTTTGTTAGCTGAACGCATGTCCAATATTTTGGTTCAGGAACTATACTGGTTCCCGAGGGTGGCTGAGACTTTGGTTAATTCTTCTTCCTCCTGGGAAATAAGAGTGACATGTGCCCGTCCAAATGCCTAACAGCTACTCTTTCATTGGTTCTCCCTCTTCCCTTTCTTCCACTGTCAAATTGGCAACCTGTGCGAACCAGGAGGTTAAAGCGGCTGTCTCTCCAAGTTGGGAGATTGATAGTAAAGCAATTGGAAAGTCAAACCGGAGCACCAGGAGGGTGAGAATTCGTTGAGTTTTAGAGACCTTTCGTATTCACAGTGTGCCCATTCTCTAGGATTCCCGTACATGTTATAGCTGTAGTAAAATTCCCTTCAACCTGGAGACATGGGACCTATGCAATGGGTGTCATGCACTATTGCTTTAAAGGGTCTGCATTTGCTCACCCAATCTCAACAATCCTCTCAGTCCCATGTGTCCAGCCTTATGCCACATCCAGCTGTCATTTTAGATAGGGTCATTCCAGGTTTCATCAGAGACCCTGAAGGAATTGTAAAGAATTTCCCTGTTTTTGTTTTTCAAATTACTTTTTATAGTGGGTTTGAGCTAATTCTCGCTGCCATGTTTATGCCAGTCTAGACACTCTTGATTCCCTTATGGAGACATATCAATACATAGGTTTTAAGATTCTTACAAGTCAGATATATTTCTCTGCGGGATATGGGGTTTTGAGTCCCTTTCACTGAGGAAGGTGTAGGTCTTGTCTATTCCATAGTTGGTTTTTGGAACAGTACCTGTGCTTATATCAAACTCTGTTTTTATGCATCACCCCACCTCTCCTTCCCCATTAAGCAGGCATAAGAGTGTTTTCTAAATTTGAGACTCTGTTCTCTTTCCTAACTCACGTCAAGTGTAGCCATGTTTACAGGATCTTCATAAGTGATATCTTATGATAAGCTTCTTTTTCTGTGTGACTTATTTCACTTAGAATCATCGTACCTGAATCCAGTGATTTTGCTGCTACTGGTCTTATGACATTGATTTCATGGCTGAGGGATATTCCATCGTATGTAAGTACCACAATTTTTTGAACCATTTTTATATTTCCTGGGATATTTTAGTTGTACCCAAGTTGAGGTTCTTGTGAGCAGTGCAGCCCTAAATTTGGGGGTGGCTCTGTCTTATTGATTTTCAGTTTTCCCAAGGTATATTCCCTAGACTGCAAGTGCCCTTGGCTCTGTAGCTCTGTTGTTTACTTGTTTTAGGGAACACAATGCACTCCTCCAGTGAGGAAGTTGGCAATTTACATCCCCCCCATCAGCATAACAAGGCTCCCTGTTCTCCAGGGCCTGTCTTGCCTTTCTGAATTTTACACATTTTGTGGATGTCCCTTTTGACCGGTGGGAAGTGATACTTCTTAGTAGTGCACATTTGCATTGTCTGCTTGCTTGCTTGGCCAAAAAGGGCGTATGCGTTTTCTCCTGAATATATTCAGGAGAAAACGCATACGCCCTTTGTGGCCAAGTGCATCATTGTCGAAGTTGTGCCCCTCTTCCTGTGCTTTAAAGGCAATTCCAACGTACCTATTGAAATCTGTTTCCTGCTATTCTGCCTCACATTCAAGTCCGCCTTGTTGCCTTCCCTCAACAGATTTTTGCATGATAGTTGTCTTTATTACTCTGCTTGTTTGTGAATTGCTGTGCCCCGGAGCTCCATTATTTAACTCGTTTTTTGTTAGCTGAACGCATGTCCAATATTTTGGTTCAGGAACTATACTGGTTCCCGAGGGTGGCTGACACTTTGGTTAATTCTTCTTCCTCCTGGGAAATAAGAGTGACATGTGCCCGTCCAAATGCCTAACAGCTACTCTTTCATTGGTTCTCCCTCTTCCCTTTCTTCCACTGTCAAATTGGCAACCTGTGCGAACCAGGAGGTTAAAGCGGCTGTCTCTCCAAGTTGGGAGATTGATAGTAAAGCAATTGGAAAGTCAAACCGGAGCACCAGGAGGGTGAGAATTCGTTGAGTTTTAGAGACCTTTCGTATTCACAGTGTGCCCATTCTCTAGGATTCCCGTACATGTTATAGCTGTAGTAAAATTCCCTTCAACCTGGAGACATGGGACCTATGCAATGGGTGTCATGCACTATTGCTTTAAAGGGTCTGCATTTGCTCACCCAATCTCAACAATCCTCTCAGTCCCATGTGTCCAGCCTTATGCCACATCCAGCTGTCATTTTAGATAGGGTCATTCCAGGTTTCATCAGAGACCCTGAAGGAATTGTAAAGAATTTCCCTTTTTTTGTTTTTCAAATTACTTTTTATAGTGGGTTTGAGCTAATTCTCGCTGCCATGTTTATGCCAGTCTAGACACTCTTGATTCCCTTATGGAGACATATCAATACATAGGTTTTAAGATTCTTACAAGTCAGATATATTTCTCTGCGGGATATGGGGTTTTGAGTCCCTTTCACTGAGGAAGGTGTAGGTCTTGTCTATTCCATAGTTGGTTTTTGGAACAGTACCTGTGCTTATATCAAACTCTGTTTTTATGCATCACCCCACCTCTCCTTCCCCATTAAGCAGGCATAAGAGTGTTTTCTAAATTTGAGACTCTGTTCTCTTTCCTAACTCACGTCAAGTGTAGCCATGTTTACAGGATCTTCATAAGTGATATCTTATGATAAGCTTCTTTTTCTGTGTGACTTATTTCACTTAGAATCATCGTACCTGAATCCAGTGATTTTGCTGCTACTGGTCTTATGACATTGATTTCATGGCTGAGGGATATTCCATCGTATGTAAGTACCACAATTTTTTGAACCATTTTTATATTTCCTGGGATATTTTAGTTGTACCCAAGTTGAGGTTCTTGTGAGCAGTGCAGCCCTAAATTTGGGGGTGGCTCTGTCTTATTGATTTTCAGTTTTCCCAAGGTATATTCCCTAGACTGCAAGTGCCCTTGGCTCTGTAGCTCTGTTGTTTACTTGTTTTAGGGAACACAATGCACTCCTCCAGTGAGGAAGTTGGCAATTTACATCCCCCCCATCAGCATAACAAGGCTCCCTGTTCTCCAGGGCCTGTCTTGCCTTTCTGAATTTTACACATTTTGTGGATGTCCCTTTTGACCGGTGGGAAGTGATACTTCTTAGTAGTGCACATTTGCATTGTCTGCTTGCTTGCTTGGCCAAAAAGGGCGTATGCGTTTTCTCCTGAATATATTCAGGAGAAAACGCATACGCCCTTTGTGGCCAAGTGCATCATTGTCGAAGTTGTGCCCCTCTTCCTGTGCTTTAAAGGCAATTCCAACGTACCTATTGAAATCTGTTTCCTGCTATTCTGCCTCACATTCAAGTCCGCCTTGTTGCCTTCCCTCAACAGATTTTTGCATGATAGTTGTCTTTATTACTCTGCTTGTTTGTGAATTGCTGTGCCCCGGAGCTCCATTATTTAACTCGTTTTTTGTTAGCTGAACGCATGTCCAATATTTTGGTTCAGGAACTATACTGGTTCCCGAGGGTGGCTGAGACTTTGGTTAATTCTTCTTCCTCCTGGGAAATAAGAGTGACATGTGCCCGTCCAAATGCCTAACAGCTACTCTTTCATTGGTTCTCCCTCTTCCCTTTCTTCCACTGTCAAATTGGCAACCTGTGCGAACCAGGAGGTTAAAGCGGCTGTCTCTCCAAGTTGGGAGATTGATAGTAAAGCAATTGGAAAGTCAAACCGGAGCACCAGGAGGGTGAGAATTCGTTGAGTTTTAGAGACCTTTCGTATTCACAGTGTGCCCATTCTCTAGGATTCCCGTACATGTTATAGCTGTAGTAAAATTCCCTTCAACCTGGAGACATGGGACCTATGCAATGGGTGTCATGCACTATTGCTTTAAAGGGTCTGCATTTGCTCACCCAATCTCAACAATCCTCTCAGTCCCATGTGTCCAGCCTTATGCCACATCCAGCTGTCATTTTAGATAGGGTCATTCCAGGTTTCATCAGAGACCCTGAAGGAATTGTAAAGAATTTCCCTTTTTTTGTTTTTCAAATTACTTTTTATAGTGGGTTTGAGCTAATTCTCGCTGCCATGTTTATGCCAGTCTAGACACTCTTGATTCCCTTATGGAGACATATCAATACATAGGTTTTAAGATTCTTACAAGTCAGATATATTTCTCTGCGGGATATGGGGTTTTGAGTCCCTTTCACTGAGGAAGGTGTAGGTCTTGTCTATTCCATAGTTGGTTTTTGGAACAGTACCTGTGCTTATATCAAACTCTGTTTTTATGCATCACCCCACCTCTCCTTCCCCATTAAGCAGGCATAAGAGTGTTTTCTAAATTTGAGACTCTGTTCTCTTTCCTAACTCACGTCAAGTGTAGCCATGTTTACAGGATCTTCATAAGTGATATCTTATGATAAGCTTCTTTTTCTGTGTGACTTATTTCACTTAGAATCATCGTACCTGAATCCAGTGATTTTGCTGCTACTGGTCTTATGACATTGATTTCATGGCTGAGGGATATTCCATCGTATGTAAGTACCACAATTTTTTGAACCATTTTTATATTTCCTGGGATATTTTAGTTGTACCCAAGTTGAGGTTCTTGTGAGCAGTGCAGCCCTAAATTTGGGGGTGGCTCTGTCTTATTGATTTTCAGTTTTCCCAAGGTATATTCCCTAGACTGCAAGTGCCCTTGGCTCTGTAGCTCTGTTGTTTACTTGTTTTAGGGAACACAATGCACTCCTCCAGTGAGGAAGTTGGCAATTTACATCCCCCCCATCAGCATAACAAGGCTCCCTGTTCTCCAGGGCCTGTCTAGCATTTCTGGTTTTTACGCATTTTGTGGATGTCCCTTTTTCCCGGTGGGAAGTGATACTTATTTGTAGTGCAGATTTGCATTGCCCGCTTGCTTGCTTGGCCAAAGAGGGTGTATGCGTTTTCCCCTGCATATATTCAGGAGAAAAGGCATAAGCTCTTTTTGGCAAAGTGCATCATTGTCGAAGTTGTGCCCCTCTTCCTGTGCTTTACAGGTGATTCCAACGTACCTCTTGAAATCTGTTTCCTGCTATTCTGCCTCACTTTCAATTCCGCTTTGTTGCCTTCCCTCAACAGATTTTGGGATGATAGTTGTCCTTTATTACATTGCCAGTTTGTGAATTGCTGTGCCCTTGAGCTTCATTTTTCAACTAGTTTTTTGTGAGCTGAACGCATGTGCAAAATTTTGGTTCAGGACCTATACTGGTTCCCGGTGGGTGGTTGCATCTTTGGTTAATCCATCTTCCTGCCGGGAAATTAGAGTGACATATGCCCGTCCAACTCCCTAACAGCTACTTTCTCATTGGTTCTCCCTCTTCCCTTTCTTCGTCTGCCAAATTGGCAACCTGTGAGTACCAGGAGGTTAAAGGGGCTGTCTCCCCAAGTTGGGAGATTGATATTAAAGCAGTTGGAAAATCAAACTGGAGCAAGAGGAGAGGGACTATTCGTTGAGTTTTAGAAACCTTTCGTATTCACAGTGTTTCCATTCTCTAGGTTTCCCATACATGTTATAGCTGTAGTAATATTCCCTTCAACCTGGAGAGTTGGGACCCATGAAATGGGTGCCATGGATTATTGCTTTAAAGGGTCTGCATTTGCTCACAGAATGTCACCAATCTTCTCAGTCCCAAGTGTCCAGCCTTATGCCACATCCAGCTGCCATTGTAGACAGGGTCATTCCAGGTTTCATCAGAGCCGCTGAAGGAATTGTAAAGAATGTCCCTGTTTTTTTGTTTTGTTTTTGAAATTCCTTTTTATAGTGGGTTTGAGCTGATTCTCGCTGCCATGATTATGCCAGTCTAGACACACTTGATTCCCTTATGGAGACATATCAATACATAGGTTTTAAGATTCTTACTAGTCAGATATATTCCTCTGCGGAAAATATGGGGTTTTGAGTCCCTTTCACTTAGGAAGGTATAGGTAGGTCTTGTCTATTCCATAGTTGGTTTTTGGAACGGTTCCTGTGCTTATATCAAACTCTGGTTTTATGCATCACCCCACCTCTCCTTCCCCTTAAGCAGGCATAAGAGTGTTTTCTAAATGTGAGACTCTGTTCTCTTTCCTACCTCAGTTCATGTGTAGCCATGTTTATAGGATCTTCATAAGTGATATCTTATGATAAGCTTCTTTTTCTATGTGACTTATTTCACTTAGAATCATCGTACCTGAATCCAGTGATTTTGCTGCTACTGGTCTTATGACATTGATTTCATGGCTGAGGGATATTCCATCGTACGTAAGTACCACAATTTTTTGAACCATTTTTATATTTCCTGGGATATTTAAGGTGTACCCAAGTTGAGGTTCTTGTAAGCAGTGCAGCCCTAAATTTTGGGGTGGCTCTGTCTTATTGATTTTCAGTTTTCCCAAGGTATAGTCCCTAGACTGGAAGTGCCCTTGGCTCTGTAGCTCTGTTGTTTACTTATTTTAGGGAACACAATGCACTCCTCCAGAGAGGCAATTGGCAATTTACATGCCGCCCATCAGCATAACAAGGGTCCCTGTTCTCCAGGGCCTGTCTTGTCTTTCTGGTTTTTACACATTTTGTGGATGTCCCTTTTGACGGGTGGGAAGTGATACTTCTTTGTAGTGCAGACTTGCATTGTCCGCTTGCTTGCTTGGCCAAAAAGGGCGTATGCGTTTTCTACTGCATATATACAGGGGAAAATGCATACGCCCTTTTTGGCCAAGTACATCATTGTCGAAGTTGTGCCCCTCTTCCTGTGCTTTACAGGTGATTCCAACGTACCTCTTGCAATCTGTTTCCTGCTATTCTGCCTCGCTTTCAAATCCGCCTCGTTGCCTTCCCTCAACAAATTTTTGGATGATAGATGTCCTTTTCTACTTTGCCAGTTTGTAAATTGCTGTGCCCTTGAGCTCATTTTTCAACTCATTTTTTTGTGAGCTGAACGCATGTGCAAAATTTTGGTTCAGGACCTATATTGGATTCCGGTCGGTGGTTGCAACTTTGGTTCATTCTTCTTGCTGCCTGGAAATTAGAGTGACATATGCCCGTCCAAATGCCTAACAGCTACACTCTCATTGGTTCTCCCTCTTCCCTTTCACCGTCTGCCAAATCGGCAACCTGTGAGAACCACGAGGTTAAAGGGGCTGTCTCCCCAAGTTGGGAGATTGATAGTAAAGCAGTTGGAAAATCAAACTGGAGCACCAGGGGAGGGACTATTCGCTGAGTTTTAGAAAACTTTCGTATTCACAGTGTGTCCATTCTCTAGGTTTCCCGTACATGTTATATCTGTAGTAATACTCCCTTCAACCTGTAGAGTTGGGACTCATGGAATGGGTACCATGCATTATTGATTTAAAGGGGTCTGCATTTGCTCACCCAGTCTCACCAATCCTCTCAGTCCCAAGTGTCCAGCCTTATGCCACATCCAGCTGTCATTGTAGACAGGGTCATTCCACGTTTCATCAGAGACCCTGAAGGAATTGTAAAGAATGTCCCTGTTTTTTTGTTTTGTTTTTGAAATTCATTTTTATAGTGGGTTTGAGCTGATTCTCGCTGCCATGTTTATGCCAATCTAGACACACTTGATTCCCTTACGGAGACATATCAATACATAGGTTTTAAGATTCTTACTAGTCAGATATATTCCTCTGTGTGAAATATGGTGTTTTGAGTCCCTTTCACTGAGGAAGGTATAGGTAGGTCTTGTCTATTCCATAGTTGGTTTTTGGAACGGTACCTGTGCTTATATCAAACTCTGGTTTTATGCATCACCCCACCTCTCTTTCCCCCTTAAGCAGGCATAAGAGTGTTTTCTAAATGTGAGACAGTGTTCTCTTTCCTAACTCAGTTCATGTGTTGCCATGTTTACAGGATCTTCATAAGTGATATCTTATGATAAGCTTCTTTTTCTGTGTGACTTATTTCACTTAGAATCATCGTACCTGAATCCACTCATATTGATGCTACTGGTCTTATGACATTGATTTCATGGCTGAGGGATACTCCATCGTACGTAAGTACCACAATTTTTTGAAACATTTTTATCTTTCCTGTGATATTTAAGGGGTACTGAAGTTGACGTTCTTGTTAGCAGTGCAGACCTAAATTTGGGGGGTGGCCCTGTCTTATTGATTTTCAGTTTTCCCAAGGTATATTCACTAGACTGGATGTGACCTTGGCTCTGTAGCTGTGTTGTTTACTTGTATTAGGGAACACAATGCACTCCTCCAGTGAGTCAGTTGGCAATTTACCTCCCGCCCATCAGCATAACAAGGCTCCCTGTTCTCCAGGGCCTGTCTTGCCTTTTTGGTATTTACACATTTTGTGGATGTCCCTATTGACCGGTGGGAAGTGATACTTCTTTGTAGTGCAGATTTGCATTGCCCGCTTGCAAGCTTGGCCAAAAAGGGCGTATGTGTTTTCTCCTGCATATATTCAGGAGAAAATGCATACGCATTTTTGGCCAAGTGCATCATTGTGGAAGTTGTGACCCTCTTCCTGTGCTTTAAAGGCGATTCCAACGTACCTCTTGAAATCTGTTTCCTGCTATTCGGCATCACTTTCAAGTCCGCTTCGTTGTCTTCCCTCAACAGATTTCTGGACGATAGTTCGCGTTTATTACTCTGCCACTTTGTGAATTGCTCTGTCGCTGAGCTCCATTTTTCAACTCGTTTTTTGTGAGCAGAATGCAAGTCCAAAATTTTGGTTCAGGACCTATACTCGTTACCGGTAGGTTGTTGAGACTTTGGTTAATTCTTCTTCCTGCCGTGAAATTAGAGTGACATGTGCCCGTCCAAATGCCTAACAGCTACTCTCTCATTGGTTCTCCCACTTCCCTTTCATCCTCTGCCAAATTGGCAACCTGTGCGAACCAGGAGGTTAAAGGGGCTGTCTCTCCAATTTGAGAGATTGATAGTAAAGCAGTTGGAAAGTCAAACCGGAGCACCAGGAGAGGGACTATTCCTTGAGTTTTAGAAACCTTTCATATTCAGAGTGTGTCCATTCTCTAGGTTTCCCGTACATGTTATAGCTGTAGTAATATTCCCTTCACCCTGGAGAGTTGGGACCCATGGAATGGGTGCCATGCATTATTGCTTTAAAGGGTCTACATATGCTGACCCAATCTCACCAATCCTCTCAGCCCCAAATGTCCAGCCTTATGCCATATCCAGCTGTCATTGTAGACAGGGTCATCCCAAGTTTCATCAGAGACCCTGAAGGAATTGTAAAGAATTTCCCTGTTTTTTTGTTTTGTTTTTGAAATTTCTTTTTATAATGGGTTTGAGCTGATTCTCGCTGCCATGTGTATGGCAGTCTAGACACACTTGTTTCCCTTACGGAGACATATCAATACATAGGTTTTAAGATTCTTACTAGTCAGATATATTCCTCTGCAGGTAATATGGAATTTTGAGTCCCATTCACTGAGGAAGGTATAGGTAGGTCTTGTCTATTCCATACTTGGTTTTGGGACGGTACCTGTGCTTATATCAAACTCTGGTTTTATGCATCACCCCACCTCTCCTTCCCGCTTAAGCAGGCATAAGAGTGTTTTCTAAATGTGAGACTTTGTACTCTTTCCTAACTCACTTCACGTGTAGCCATGTTTACAGGATCTTCATAAGTGATATCTTATGATAAGCTTCTTTTTCTGTGTGACTTATTTCACTTAGAATCATCGTTCCTGAATCCACTCATTTTGCTGCTACTGGTCTTATGACATTGACTTCATGGCTGAGGGATATTCCATCGTACGTAAGTACCACAATTTTTTGAACCATTTTTATCTTTCCTGGGATATTTCAGGTGTACCCAAGTTGAGGTTCTTGTAAGCAGTGCAGCCCTAAATTTGGGGGTGGCACTCTCTTATTGATTTTCAGTTTTCCCAAGGTATATTCCCTAGACTGGAAGTGCCCTTGGCACTTAGCTCTGTTGTTTACTTGTTTTAGGGAACACAATGCACTCCTCCAGAGAGGCAGTTGACAATTTACATCCTGCCCATCAGCATAACACGGCTCCCTGTTCTCCAGGACCAATCTTGCCTTTCTGGTTTTTACCCATTTTGTGGATGTCCCTTTTGACCGGTGGGAAGTGATACTTCTTTGTAGTGCAGATTTGCATTGTCCGCTTGCTTGTTTGGCCAAAATGGGTGTATGCGTTTTCTGCTGAATATATTCAGGAGAAAACACATACGCCCATTTTGGCCAAGTGCATCATTGTCGAAGTTGTGCCCATCTTTCTGTGCTTTAAAGGCGATTCCAACATACCTCTTGAAATCTGTTTCCTGCTATTCTGCCTCGCTTTCAAGTCCACTTCGTTGCCTTCCATCAACAGATTTTTGGACGATAGTTGTCCTTTATTATTCTGCCTGTTTGTGAATTGCTGTGCTGCAGAGATCCATTATTTAACCCGTTTTTTTGTGAGCTGAACGCAAGTCCAATATTTTGGTTCAGGACCTATACTGGTACCCGGTGGGTGGCTCAGGCTTTGGTTAATTCTTCTTCCTCCCGGGAAACAAGAGTGACATGTGCCCGTCCAAATGCCTAACAGCTACTCTCTCATTGGTTCTCCCTCTTCTGTTTCATCCTCTGCCAAATTGGCAACCTGTGTGAAACAGGAGGTTAAAGGGGCTGTCTCTCCAAGTTGGGAGATTGATAGGAAAGCAGTTGGAAAATCAAACTGGAGCACCAGGAGAGGGACTATTTGTTGAGTTTTAGAGACCTTTCGTATTCACAGTGTGTCCATTCTCTAGGTTTCCCATACATGTTATAGCTGTAGTAATATTCCCTTCTCCCTGGAGAGTTGGGACCCATGGAATGGGTGCCATGTATTATTGATTTAAAGGGTCTGCATTTGCTCACCCAATCTCACCAATCCTCTCAGTCCCATGTGTCCAGCCTTATGCCACATCCAGCAGTCCTTGTAGATAGGGTCATTCCAGGTTTCATCAGAGACCCTGAAGGAATTGAAAAGAATTTCCCTGTTTTTTTGTTTTCTTTTTGAAATTCCATTTTATAGTGTGTTTGAGCTGATTCTCACTGACATGTTTATGCCAGTCTAGACACACTTGATTCTATTATGGGGACATATCAATACATAGGTTTTAAGATTCTGAGTAGTAAGTTATATCCCTCTGCATGGAATATGGGGAGTTGAGTCCCTTTCACTGAGGAAGGTGTAGTTCTTGTCTATTCCATATTTGGTTTTTGGAACGGTACTTGAACTAATATCAAAATCTGGTTTAATGCATCACCCCACCTCTCCTGCCCCCTTAAGCAGGCATAATAATGTTTTCTAAATATCAAACTCTTTTCTCTTTCCTAAGTCAGTTCATGTGTAGCCATGTTTACAGGAACTTCATAAGTGATATCTTATGATAAGTTTCTTTCTCTGTGTGACTTATTTCACTTAGAATCATCGTACCTGAATCCACTCTTTTTGCTGCTACTGGTCTTATGACATTGATTTCATGGCTGGGGGATATTCCATCGTACGTAAGTACCACAATTTTTTGAACCATTTTTATGTTTCCTGGGATATTTAAGGTGTAGACAAGTTGAGGTTTTTGTAAGAAGTGCTGCCCTAAATTATGGACTGGCTCTGGCTTATTGATTTTCGGTTTGCCCAAGGTATATTCCCTAGACTGGAAGTGCCCTTGGCTCTGTAGCTCTGTTGTTTACTTGTTTTAGGGAACACAATGCACTCCTCCAGAGAGGCAGTTGACAACTTACATCCCGCCCATCAGCATAACAAGTCTCCCTGTTCTCCAAGGCCTGTCTTGCCTTTCTGGTTTTTACCCATTTTGTGGATGTCCCTTTGGAACGGTGGGAAGTGATACTTCTTTTTAGTGCAGATTTGCATTGCCCGCTTGCTTGCTTGGCCAAAAAGGGCGTATGCGTTTTCTCCTGCATATATTCAGGAGAAAATGCATATGCCCTTTGTGGCCAAGTGCATCATTGTCGAAGATGTGCCCCTCTTCCTGTGCTTTACAGACGATTCCAATATACATCTTGAAATCTGTTTCCTGCTATTCAGCCTGAATTTCAAGTCCACTTCGTTGCCTTCCCTCAACAGATTTCTGGACGTTAGTTGGCCTTTATTACTCTGCCAGTTTGTCAATTGCTCTGCCCCTGAGCTCCATTTTTCAACTCGTTTTTTGTGAGCTGAATGCAAGTCCAAAGTTTTGGTTCAGGACCTATACTGTTTCCCGGTGAGTGGCTGAGACTTTGGTTAATTCTTCTTCCTGCCGGGCAATTAGAGTGACATGTGCCCGTCCAAATGCCTAACAGGTACTCTCTCATTGGTTCTCCCTCTTCCCTTTCATCCTCTGCCACATATGAAACCTGTGGGAACCAGGAGGTTAAAGTGGCTCTCTCTCCAAGTTTGGAGATTGATAGTAAAGCAGTTGGAAATTCAAACTGGATCACCAGCAGAGGGATTATTCGTTGAGTTTTAGAAACCATTCATATTCAGAGTGTGTCCATTCTCTAGGATTCCCGTACATGTTATAGCTGTAGTAAAATTCCCTTCACCCTGGAGAGTTGGGACCCATGAAATGGGTGCCATGCATTATTGCTTTAAAGGGTCTGCCTTTGCTCACCCAATCTTACCAATCCTCTCATTCCCATGTGTCCAGCCTTATGCCACATCCAGCTGTCGTTGTAGATAGGGTCATTCGAGGTTTCATCAGAGACCCTGAAGGAATTGTAAAGAATTTCCCTGTTTTTTTGTTTTGTTTTTGATATTCCTTTTTATAGTGCATTTGAGCTGATTTTCGCTGCTATGATTATGCCAGTCTAGAAACACTTGATTCCCTTACAGAGACATATCTATACATAGGTTTTAAGATTCTTACTAGTCAAATATATTCCTCTGCGGGAAATATGGGGTTTGAGTCCCTTTCACTGAGGAAGGTGTAGGTATTTTCTATTCCATAGTTGGTTTTTGGAATGGTACCTGTGCTTAAATCAAACTCTGGTTTTATGCATCACCCCACCTCTCCTTCCCCCTTAAGCAGGCCTAAGAGTGTTTTCTAAATGTTAGACTCTCTTCTCTTTCCTAACTCAGTTCATGTGTAGCCATGTTTACAGGATCTTCATAAGTGATATCTTATGATACGGTTCATTTTCTGTGTGACTTTTTTCACTTAGAATCATCGTACCTGAATCCACACATTTTGCTGCTACTGGTCTTATGACATTGATTTCATGGCTGAGGGATATTCCATCGTACGTAAGTACCAAAATTTTTTGAACCATTTTTATATTTCCTGGAATATTTAAGGTGAACCCAAGTTGAGGTTCTTGTATGCAGTGCAGCCCTAAATTTTGGGGTGGCTCTGTCTTATTGATTTTCAGGTTTCCCAAGGTATATTCCCTAGACTGGAAGTGTCCTTGGCTCTGTAGCTCTGTTGTTTACTTGTTTTAGGGAACACAATGCACTCCTCCAGAGAGGCAGTTGGCAATTTACATCCCGCCCAACGGCATAAAAAGGCTCCCTGTTCTCAAGGGCCTGTCTTAAAATTCTGGTTTTTACCCTTTTTGTGGATGTCCCTTTGGACCGGTGGGAAGTGATACTTCTTTGTAGTGCAGACTTACATTGTCCGCTTGCTTGCTTGGCCAAAAAGGGCGTATTCGTTTTCTCCTGAATATACTCAGGAGAAAACGCATACGCCCTTTTTGGCCAAGTGCATCATTGTCGAAGTTGTGCCCCTCTTCCTGTGCTTTAAAGGCAATTCCAAGGTAACTCTTGGAATCTGTTTCCTGCTATTCTGCCTCACTTTCAAGTTCACCTCGTTGCCTTCCCTTAACAGATTTTTGATGATAGTTGTCCTTTATTACTCTGCCAGTTTGTGAATTGCTGTGCCCTTGAGCTCCATTTTTCAACTCGTTTTTTGTGAGCTGAACGCATGTGCAAAATTTTGGTTCAGGACTTATACTGGTTCCCGGTGGGTGGCTGAGACATTGGTAATTCTTCTTCCTGCCGGGAAATTAGAGTGACATATGCCCGTCCAAATACCTAACAGCTACTCTCTCATTGGTTCTCCCTCTTCCCTTTCATCCTCTGTCAAGTTGGCAACCTGTGAGAACCAAGAGGTTAAAGGGTCTGTCCTCCAAGTTGGGAGATTGATAGTAAAGCAGTTTGAAAGTCAAACCGGAGCACCAGGAGAGGGAATATTCGTTGAGTTTTAGAAATCTTTCGTATTCACAGTGTGTCCATACTCTAGGTTTCCATACATGTTATAGCTGTAGTAATATTCCCTTCAACCTGGAGAGTTGGGACCCATGGAATGGGTGCCATGCATTGTTGTTTTAAAGGTTCTGCATTTGCTCACCCAATCTCACCAATCCTCTCAGTCCCAAGTGTCCAGCCTTATGCCATATCCAGCTGTCATTGTAGACAAGGTCCTCCCAAGTTTCATCAGAGACCCTGAAGGAATTGTAAAGAATTTCCCTGTTTTTGTGTTTTGTTTTTGAAATTCCTTTTTATAGTGGGTTTGAGCTGATTCTCGCTGCCATGTGTATGCCAGTCTAGACACACTTGATTCCCTTACGGAGACATATCAATACATAGGTTTTAAGATTCTTACTAGTCAGATATATTCCTCTGCGGGAAATATGGGGTTTTGAGTCCGTTTCACTGAGGAAGGTATAGGTAGGTCTTGTCTATCCCATAGTTGGTTTTGGGGATGGTACCTGTGCTTATATGAAACTCTGGATTTATGCATCACCCCACCTCTCCTTCCCCCTTAAGCAGGCATAAGAGTGTTTTCTAAATGTGAGACACTGTTCTCTTTCCTAACTCTGTTCATCTGTAGCCATGTTTATAGGATCTTCATAAGTGATATCTTATGATAAGCTTCTTTTTCTGTGTGACTTATTTCACTTAGAATCATCGTACCTGAATCCACTCATTTTGCTGCTACTGGTCTTATGACATTGATTTCATGGCTGAGGGATATTCCATCGTACGTAAGTACCACAATTTTTTGAACCATTTTTATCTTTCCTGGGATATTTCACGTGTACCCAAGTTGAGGTTCTTGTAAGCAGTGCAGCCCTAAATTTGGGGATGGCACTGTCTTACTGATTTTCAGTTTTCCCAAGGTATATTCCCTAGACTGGAAGTGCCCTTGGCTCTGTAGCTCTGTTGTTTACTTGTTTTAGGGAACACAGTGCACTCATCCAGTGAGGCAGTTGGCAATTTACATCCCGCCCAACAGCATAACAAGGCTCCCTGTTCTCCAGGGCCTGTCTTGCCTTTCTGGTTTTACACATTTTGTGGATGTCCCTTTTGAACGGTGGGAAGTGATACTTCTTTGTAGTGCAGATTTGCATTGCCCGCTTGTTTGCTTGGCCAAAAAGGGCGTATGCGTTTTCTCCTGCATATATTCAGGAGAAAATGCATACACCCTTTTTGGCCAAGTGCATCATTGTCGAAGTTGTGCCCCTCTTCCTGTGCTTTACAGGTGTTTCCAACGTACCTCTTGAAATCTGTTTCCTGCTATCCTGCCTCGCATTCAAGTCTGCCTCGTTGCCTTCCCTCAACAGATTTTTGGATGATAGTTGTCCTTTATTACTCTTCCAGTTTGTGAGTTGCTGTGCCCTTGAGCTCCATTTTTCAACTCGTTTTTTGGGAGCTGAACGCATGTCCAAAATTTTGGTTCAGGACCTATACTGGTTCCCAGTGGGTGGCTGCAACTTTGGTTAATTCTTCTTCCTGCCGGGAAATTAGAATGACATATGCCCGTCCAAATGCCTAACAGCTACTCTCTCATTGGTTCTCCCTCTTCCCTTTCATCCTCTGCTAAATTGGCAACCTGTGAGAACCACGAGGTTAAAGGGGCTGTCTCTCCAATTTGGGAGATTGATAGTAAAGCAGTTGGAAAGTCAAACCGGAGCACCAGGAGAGGGAATATTCGTTGAGATTTAGAAACCTTTCGTATTCACAGTGTGTCCATTCTCTAGGTTTCCCGTACATGTTATAGCTGTAGTAATATTCCCTTCAACCTGCAGAGTTGGGACCCATGGAATGGGTGCCATGCATTATTGATTTAAAGGGTCTGCATTTGCTCACACAATCTCAACAATCCTCTCAGTCCCAAGTGTCCAGCCTTATGCCACATCCAGCTGCCATTGTAGACAGGGTCATTCCAGGTTTCATCAGAGATCCTGAAGGAATTGTAAAGAATGTCCCTGTTTTTTTGTTTTGTTTTTGAAATTCCTTTTTATAGTGGGTTTGAGCTGGTTCTCGCTGCCATGTTTATGCCAGTCTAGACACACTTGATTCCCTTACGGAGACATATCAATACATAGGTTTTAAGATTCTTACTAGTCAGATATATTCCTCTGTGGGAAATATGGGGTTTTGAGTCCCTTTCACTGAGGAAGGTATAGGTAGGTCTTGTCTATTCCATAGTTGGTTTTTGGAACGGTACCTGTGCTTATATCAAACTCTGGTTTTATGCATCACCCCACCTCTATTTCCCCCTTAAGCATGCATAAGAGTGTTTTCTAAATGTGAGACTGTGTTCTCTTTCCTAACACAGTTCATGTGTTGCCATGTTTACAGGATCTTCATAAGTGATATCTTATGATAAGCTTCTTTTTCTGTGTGACGTATTTCACTTAGAATCATCGTACCTGAATCCAGTGATTTTGCTGCTACTGGTCTTATGACATTGATTTCATGGCTGAGGGATACTCCATCGTACGTAAGTACCACAATTTTTTGAAACATTTTTATCTTTCCTGTGATATTTAAGGGGTACCGAAGTTGACGTTCTTATTAGCAGTGCAGACCTAAATTTGGGGGGTGGCTCTGTCTTATTGATTTTCAATTTTCCCAAGGTATATTCACTAGACTGGAAGTGCCCTTGGCTCTGTAGCTCTGTTGTTTACTTGTATTAGGAAACACAATGCACTCCTCCAGTGAGTCAGTTGGCAATTTACATCCCGCCCATCAGCATAACAAGGCTCCCTGTTCTCCAGGGCCTGTCTTGCCTTTCTGGTATTTACACATTTTGTGGGTGTCCCTATTGACCGGTGGGAAGTGATACTTCTTTGTAGTGCAGATTTGCATTGTCCGCTTGCTTGTTTGGCCAAAAAGGGTGTATGCGTTTTCTGCTGAATATATTCAGGAGAAAACACATACGCCCATTTTGGCCAAGTGCATCATTGTCGAAGTTGTGCCCATCTTTCTGGGCTTTAAAGGCGATTCCAAAATACCTCTTGAAATCTGTTTCCTGCTATTCTGCCTCACTTTCAAGTCCACTTCGTTGCCTTCCATCAACAGATTTTTGGACGATAGTTGTCCTTTATTATTCTGCCTGTTTGTGAATTGCTGTGCTGCAGAGATCCATTATTTAATCCATTTTTTGTGAGCTGAACGCAAGTCCAATATTTTGGTTCAGGACCTATACTGGTACCCGGTGGGTGGCTGAGGCTTTGGTTAATTCTTCTTCCTCCCGGGAAACAAGAGTGACATGTGCCCGTCCAAATGCCTAACAGCTACTCTCTCATTGGTTCTCCCTCTTCTGTTTCATCCTCTGCCAAATTGGCAACCTGTGTGAAACAGGAGGTTAAAGGGGCTGTCTCTCCAAGTTGGGAGATTGATAGGAAAGCAGTTGGAAAGTCAAACTGGAGCACCAGGAGAGGGACTATTTGTTGAGTTTTAGAGACCTTTCGTATTCACAGTGTGTCCAATCTCTAGGTTTCCCATACATGTTATAGCTGTAGTAATATTCCCTTCACCCTGGAGAGTTGGGACTCATGGAATGGGTGCCATGCATTATTGATTTAAAGGGTCTGCATTTGCTCACCCAATCTCACCAGTCCTCTCAGTCCCATGTGTCCAGCCTTATGCCACATCCAGCAGTCGTTGTAGATAGGGTCATTCCAGGTTTCATCAGAGACCCTGAAGGAATTGAAAAGAATTTCCCTGTTTTTTTTTTTCTTTTTGAAATTCCATTTTATAGTGTGTTTGAGCTGATTCTCACTGACATGTTTATGCCAGTCTAGACACACTTGATTCCATTATGGGGACATATCAATACATAGGTTTTAAGATTCTGAGTAGTAAGTTATATCCCTCTGCATGGAATATGGGGAGTTGAGTCCCTTTCACTGAGGAAGGTGTAGTTCTTGTCTATTCCATATTTGGTTTTTGGAACAGTAATTGAACTAATATCAAAATCTGGTTTAATGCATCACCCCACCTCTCCTGCCCCCTTAAGCAGGCATAAGAATGTTTTCTAAATGTCAAACTCTTTTCTCTTTCCTAAGTCAGTTCATGTGTAGCCATGTTTACAGGAACTTCATAAGTGATATCTTATGATAAGTTTCTTTCTCTGTGTGACTTATTTCACTTAGAATCATCGTACCTGAATCCACTCTTTTTGCTGCTACTGGTCTTATGACATTGATTTCATGGCTGGGGGATATTCCATCGTACGTAAGTACCACAATTTTTTGAACCATTTTTATGTTTCCTGGGATATTTAAGGTGTAGACAAGTTGAGGTTTTTGTAAGAAGTGCTGCCCTAAATTATGGACTGGCTCTGGCTTATTGATTTTCGGTTTGCCCAAGGTATATTCCCTAGACTGGAAGTGCCCTTGGCTCTGTAGCTCTGTTGTTTACTTGTTTTAGGGAACACAATGCACTCCTCCAGAGAGGCAGTTGACAACTTACATCCCGCCCATCAGCATAACAAGTCTCCCTGTTCTCCAAGGCCTGTCTTGCCTTTCTGGTTTTTACCCATTTTGTGGATGTCCCTTTGGAACGGTGGGAAGTGATACTTCTTTTTAGTGCAGATTTGCATTGCCCGCTTGCTTGCTTGGCCAAAAAGGGCGTATGCGTTTTCTCCTGCATATATTCAGGAGAAAATGCATATGCCCTTTGTGGCCAAGTGCATCATTGTCGAAGATGTGCCCCTCTTCCTGTGCTTTACAGACGATTCCAATATACATCTTGAAATCTGTTTCCTGCTATTCAGCCTGAATTTCAAGTC